>NW_015557124.1:1146474-1147623 GCF_001515605.1 Sinocyclocheilus anshuiensis | reverse complement strand
GTGTACAGGGAGAAGAGCAGTGGAGAGAGAACACAACCCTGAGGAGCTCCAGTGCTGATTATACGGGTTGATTTCCCCGTTGATTCTGCGTTGCGATCCGCTCTGAACAGCTGAAAGCCTGGGAGACTCAACGCGCTGTCCGGAATGGCGTCTTTCAGCCAGGTTTCTGTGAAACACAGAGCAGCAGAGTTTGAAAAATCCTTATTTGTCCAGGAGAGCAGAAGGAGTTCGTCCGTTTTGTTGGGTAGAGAGCGGAGGTTCGCCAGATGGATGCTTGGCAACGGCGTCCTGAATCCGCTCTGTCTGAGCTTGACGAGCGCGCCGGCTCGCTTCCCCAGTCTGCGCGTCCTGAAGCGTTTGATCAGCGCCGCAGCTCCCCCGACAACAATGTCCAGCAAAACATCAGAATAATCAAAAACCGGTGAAATATCGGGTGGTGTGTACTTCCGAATGTCCAGCAATTCGTCTCTGGTGAAACTGATTGCAGGGATATAACTAAAGACAGGACAAACTAACAAAAACATAAAAACAACTGCGGAGCACGCCACGGAGGCAGCCATCAGCGTCGGCGCCATCTTTGAAATTTTTTTATTTTTTTTAAAAAGAACTCTCCTCTTCCTTCTGCCGAGTGAGAAAAAGCTACATTTACAATTTTTGAGAATCAATTCTGAAAAACAAAACATCTGGGACCACATAAAATAAAGGGTTTTTATTCATTATTTTCTTTTGCATTGGTCTGATTAGGCTGATATTTATGGAAGCTTATTTCCATCATGGAATAAAATGGTAAAAAAAAAAAAACATAATATTTTGTGACTTTTTATTTCACAATTCTGGCTTTTTTGAGAGGAGGTTCTGATAAGAAAAGTCTGAATCGTGACATTAAAAAGTCGCAATTACCTTTTTTATTATCTATGTATCTATTTGTTTATTCTGAGGTTCGAGATAAAAACTCAGATATTAGATGAAAGCTCAGAATTCTGAGAAAAAAAGTCTGAATTGTGAGATATAAACTCAGAACTAAGAGAAAAAATTCAGAATTGAGAGATGGAAACTCAGAATTCCAAGAAAAAAAAATCTAAACTGTGAAATGTAAACTCAGAATTTCCAAAAAAAAAAAAAAAAAAAAAAAAAAAAAAAACAAAATTG
>NW_015557124.1:1129884-1146362 GCF_001515605.1 Sinocyclocheilus anshuiensis | reverse complement strand
AAAAACAAAAATTTCAAAAAAAAAAAAAAAAAAAAGAGAAAAAAGTCCAAATTGTGAGAAAAAAATCAGATTTGCGAGACAGACAAAGCAATCCTGATCACATTGTAAAAACAGTTACTCACACTTGTGTGTTGTGACAGTAATGTCGGATCCAATATAGTCGCACAGAATCGTCTTTTAGTTTAAATATTTCTGAAAATCCTGCTTTGAATTGTGATTTGTTTGCAAACGAATCTGCAGTAAAATTAAGTGAACAAAGGACCAAGTTCTTACTGAAGCGGTCTGGATCTTCATTGAAAAAGGTCATCAAATACAGTTTATCATTTGGTTTCTGCAAAGACCTGCATGTTCCTCTCTCTCATAAACACTACATGCACGAATCGGAGGGCTAAACAGACAGTGATGTCGTTCTTCTTCTGCGGAGGCGGTGCTTATCCACACTATGACATCATAGAGTAGAACATTCCACAAGCTGTGGTTTTGGCAGACTGCCTTCAATATAAGCAGTTTTTAGACTAATGACAAAGATCTGAGTTCTGAAACTTACAGGATGGTTTTATAGCACAGTCGCCTCTTCTGTATCAAAGATCAAGGGAATTTTGATTTCTCAGTTCATGACCCCTTTAAACATAATACAATGTACATTATGTTTTCACCAACTGTAATGTGACTTTTTTTTAAAGGGCAAAATAGATTTTTATTAATATATTAGTTTTTCACTTTTAAGCAAATGAGTTAATTTCGATGTCCATGTGATTTGAAAAGTACAAATAATAAATAAATGCATGTAGTCATTTACAAGTGGTCACAAAACTGCATGTATGTAATAATAATGCAATTAGAAAAGTGTCTTTTAAAAGAAAATCTTAGCATAATTAAAGTTTTAACTTTATTAAAGTAATTTCGTGGAGGTGTCACACCGCAGGACTGAATGAGCACAATATTTACAAAATTAATTTAGAGTAGGAGATGAAAGCTCTTTTTAGCTTGTCTTTTTGACATTTAAAAATGTCTCATTTACTTCCTGTTGGGTCCTAGAACTTACAGTAGTCTAAAAAATTGCCAAGAATAACTGAAATCAACTTGTTTACTAAACAGATCAGATAGGATCATTGAAGTTGTGTTACGGTAATACACAGTTTGGACATTTTCAGTTATCCCCAGATGTTAAAGCACTAAATGTTTAGAAATGGAGTTAATATACAGGGTAATTGCTGAAAAAATTATACAATTATTACATTTTTATAAAAAATATAATAATAATAATAATAATAATAATAATAATAATAATTGTTATTATTATTGATGATATTTTAAAAGTTGTTTTGAGTGTTATAGCTAACTATATATTTTATAAAGTTAGCTATATATTGACAGTTTTTGACATTAGATGTGCATAATCATCATTATTCAAAATTAATAATAATATATGTATATCATATTTAACTGTCTATTTATTTATTTATTTGCTTACTTATTTATTAATGTACTCATTCATTCATTCATTCATTCATAGATTTTTTTTTTTTTTTTTTTAGATTTTATGTCCTTGAAATATTTAAAAATAGAACCCAATCAAATACCAATATGTTTATTTATATTTCCATCAATATTTTGATACATATCACAAATAAATAAGTAAATAAGTAAGTAAATAAATAAATAAGTAAATAAGTAATTAAGTAAATAAATAAATAAATAGTTAATTTTTTTAATTTGCAAGACAAATTCTACAAATATAGAAGTAATTTAGGCTTTTTTTCTTTGAGTACAGTAAATGACTCTTCAGTCTTATCATGTGCTGTTTGTAGTTGTGCAGCTTTACGTTGCAGATTTCCGGCTGAACACAAATACTGCATTGTCGAGTGAGGAGGTGATTGAGGTTCCAGCAGATAGATCAATGTGCTGATGTGGGATCAGCGGCCCGTCACACGTCCTGTGTGTCTCTGAACACTCCTGTCTGGAGCTTCAGTGCCGCGATCAATAGCAGATCACTTCAGTCCAGACTCACGCATGTGTGTGATGAGAGATCGTGCGTCATGCTGCCTGCCGTACTGCTGGGAGAGACGGAAGCTCTGATACCACGGGAAAACATCATGATGGACACAACATGAGTTTGCTGTGAGTTTATTGTAGCTGTTGGACAAACATAATTCATCCACACTGGCATAAATTCAGACATGTCATATATAAAGATAGTAGGTTTGAACTGGAAAATTGATCTGTATTCTCAGGACAAGAGTATTTTTTTCAGAAATGGCAGATTAGAACAAGTTGTTCGCTGTGTTGTAAATGTTAAAAATGTATACAATTTAGTGTATTTTGATGTCTTTTGGCCAAAAATGTTTGATATTTTTGTGTTTTTCATGTTTGAATTTAATCAATATTTTATATATTCACATATTGATATGTTTTACAGTAAATAAATGCATTTCTTTATTTACTATAATATTTTAACTGTAATTTTTATTAAATGTACAGTTAGTTGAATTATATTTTTGTTATATTTTTTATGTTTAATCCATATATAATTGGGTATGAAATATATATTAAATATTTGAAGAGAAGTTCTAAACATCTACATAGCTACCTTTACATAGTTTATTTATATGTTAATTATTAATTTAATGTAATTATTAATTAATTAAATTATTTAATTTAATTGACTAAACATTCATTATTGCTTAACAATAATAGTAATTTTAGTAGTAATTAAAGTTCATCCTTCTTATATTACTGAATTAAGTGAAAATAATTCCCTAAAACTTGGCTCCAATCCAAAAAAATGTGTTCGGATGAGCTTCCTTCAGCGTTGTTTTTAATAACCTATTTTAATATGTGTTTTTGCTCTTTAAACACAGTCATACAGATCTAGTGTTTCCCAGATACCTGAAGAATCCTTCAAATGTGTAAGTTTTCTCATTGTTCCCTCTCTGTTCCTCAAGCACACACACACACACACACACACACGTAGTCTTCACAAATGTCTGTCTTTTCCCTTGTGTAGCACACAGCCAGCGACACAACACCTGCCACAAACCTCCAATCTCTGCTTTTATTCCAGTCAACATGTGCTCCTTGATGAAACGTTCTTTAAACCTCATGATGAAGCTGTGCTAAAAATAGACGGGGGAAACGACTTTATTATCAGCGATTGTTCCTGCTGTTCAAGGTAAAAACTTTCCTGTGTTGCTTCAGAGAAGTATCAGTTCACTGGCACCCATTAGTCGAGCAGCCTGTGGTTCATTCACTGTAACACGTTATAATTTCAGTCAAAACTGTCGGTTCATAGAGAGAAGTGCTCGTGTTTCGTGAGAGAACTGCATCATGGGAATATACAGACCTGTGTTTCTCAAAATGAGCTGCAGATCTAATCAGAATCATAGAGTCATTATTGCGCAGAAAATGCCGGACTTGTTTGTAATTGTTGATGTTTCTGTCATTTAAGCTAATCAAATTAGACAGATGCCAACAATAAGAGATTGCGTGATATGCCATCATATTCAAAACCATGAACAAAATCACACAAGGTCAAAGAAAATATGATGTCAAAAACACAAAACATGGGAAGTGTTTATCTCTTTATTTGTCTGTCTGTCTGTCTGCTTGTTTGTTTACATTTATTTTTTGCTTATTACACACAGTCGTTATGAGCTGCATTTTTCACTTTGTTTCAAAACAGGCTTGGATTCTGCATGTTTGTATTACTAATTGTATTGACTTTTACTTATTTGATGTGTCATACTATTTACTGCAATAAATAAACAAACAAATAAATAAACAAACAAACAAATAAATAAATGTCAATCTTCCAGTTAAAATATATATCTATCTTAAAATCACTAAAACAAAATAACATTGCATATGATGATTTTAAGAGATTTTATCTTCAACGAGTGTATTTTTTTTCCAAGTAAAAAGTTAAATGAAAATGTATATTTCGTGGAAAAGCAACACTAGTGTTAAAGATACATTTACTACAAAACCAACAAACAAGTAAAGAAAGAAAGAAAGAAAGAAAAAAGAAAGAAAGAAAGAAAGAAAGAAAGAAAGAAAGAAAGAAAGAAAGAAAGTGAACTAACAAGTGAACAAATAAATACATAAATAATTTCTGAAAAGACTTAGTATCTCATTTAATGTATCCTGGATTGTAGTGGGAAAGAAGTCATTTATACAGTGTACAGTAGTACAGACTTCATCTCTTCACTTCGACATCACACGGATTATTTATTTACTGAAACAGTACAAGATTATATTAAAACATTTGTGTAGGCTAATTAATATTCACGAGCTGAGCTGAGCCAGGTTGCACTGTCACAACAAGCTCATCTGTGATGCTCATGGTTATGAATTCAGAAAATCAATTGACAAAAATGAATAAACAGCAACATTTTTAATGGAACATTTTCATTATGTGAAAACCCCGTAATAATACTTGTAAAATTTAGTATAATGAAACCAAACGCATTTAATAGCAGTCAGTGTTGACCTGTAAAGATCCCTGACAGCATCTGTATCAGAAGCCAGTGAACGCTGTGATCAGGAGGAGCAGCACTCAGGAAATTACTTTCATTTCATATGGTGCTGCTGCCCAATAAATCGTACTGAGCTTTATTAATAATTTGCTGTGGCAGCTGGGGTTACAGCGACAAGATGATAATTTCTCCATAATAGTAACTTCATTTTTATCTGAAGCATCTGTGCATTAGGAAAAAGCTTCCAGCTGTATGATTTCATTATGACTGAATGATTGTAGGTTTGAAATAGTAGGATTTGGTCTGTTTGTATTGCTTCTTAAGATGGTTTGTTTCAGGTCAAACTAACTTGATTCAAGGTGGTTTTCCAGGTCAAGATCAAGTCCACCAGCAGATACTGATCCATTTAAACGAGCTAGGATCAGCTAAAGATGCTACAGCTTTTACCACTTAAAAATCTATATAAAATGGCAATTGCATGCCATTTTATAATCGCATCATAATGTGAAGCATCTATGGAAAAAATGGCAACTTGATTTTATCTATCAGTTAATAAACTTGTATTTTGATAAACCTAATTTTATGAATATATACAGTATATATATGAAGAGTTCAGATGCAAAAGTCCCTAAGTGCTGTTTGAAATTTTCTTCTAAAATGAGCTTTTTTCTCAGGCTCCTATATGTTTATGTTCAGTTATTTCATGTTAATGCAATGAAAAGAACCTAACATATTCTAAAACCTATTCGGTTTTAGAGCAGGAATGTGCATTAAGAAAGCCCAAATTTTGATTTCATGTTGACTTTAAGCTGATTTTAGCAGGATTTACTTAACCCAGGCATCAGTGTTGCTGTCCATCATATGGCACTTACTGTAAGTTGAGGTCTTGGATGGATAAAGCTGTTCCTAGATCAGCATTAAAGTCCCTGCTGCTTAGCGCTCAATGCCTCAAAGCTATTATCTTCGGCTCATTCCGAATTGGCAGCCGAGGTGTTGTGAGAGGCCGGTCAAGGTCAGCTGAACATGTTGACACATAATGTTTTAAATGAAGAGGCGGTTTAGATGGATTAGTTCGGAATGATAAATGGTTGGGGGCTGAAAACATGATAAATAGACGGAAGCCAGAGGGGCCAAACCTGCAGTTTTCTGTGCTACACCGTGGTATTAGAGCCGGTCTGGATGGGCTCCAGGGGAGAGAGGTTAAGTCCCCCAGTCTTGCTTATGTCAAAGAGCTGGAATTGAGCCAGCCGGTTCATCGACAGATGGAGAGAGAGAGAGAGAGACGGGTTTGTGCGCAGGCATTGTTTCAGAACGAAGATTTTTACATAAAGCGCTGTGACAGAGATGTTCTTTGATGAAGTCAAATGTGCAGCGCCAGTACAGACAATTTCCACAGGTAGAGTTTCATTTAAGTGTCAGCTTTGGGTCAGATATTTCTCTGAAATTAAAGCCATTGTTGACATACAGTAGAAGCTCATGAACCCTGCCAAGAGCATGCATATTGTGACGTTTATTTTTATGACAATTAAGCACATTTTCTCCCTCTTCACATTGCCATAAAGCTGCATTATTTCAACTGCTAAATATTTGTACTTAGAAGTATTTGATTTCATTCTTATTTTTTTAAATACATTCTGATTCAATACTGAAATGAATGTAAATAGTGTTTAATAATGCAAAATAATGGTCCAGTGTTAAAAATATTGAAAATAACTCTGAGTGCGTTTGGGAAGAGTAAACTGTCATAAAAACAATGTATCATGAAAATATATTATTATTATTATAAATATTTTTTTATATATATATTTATATATACAAACAAGAAGTTTGTGAAATAAGTCTCTTATATTCACTGCATTTATTTGATCAACATTATACTATTATTATTTTCAAATAGATTATTTCCAAATAGATTTTAACTTTTTTATCAATTTAATGTTTTTTAATAAGTATAATAAAGTATAATAAAATTATTGATTTTCTAAAAAAAAAACATTTACAGACATTCCCTTAAACCCTAAAACACACATAACATGCATTATTTATTTATTTACTTCCTTATTTAGGAGTGCAATTCATATTATTAATAATAAATACCATATTTCAAGGAAATCATTTTTTCAGTGTGCTTTTCTGTAATATTTTAATTGATTTTTTAGGAGAAGCCTCTTAAGACGTCTGAGTTGACATTTGAATGAAACTGAGTCTTCTAAGCTGAGCGCCTTTGAGCAATAAAATGATCCTCTGGGAGTTTCTCCATTGGTCTCTCTGAGAAACATCTAGCTGACATATGAAACGTGCATTTCACTCCATGTGACAGTACCCAGCACTTTACAATTTACTTTTCACCTGATCAAATACAAGACCTCGATCAATCCCTAGACAGATTGTTCCATTTCTGACATCCTCCAGTCTCTTGCTTTTCTCAGAGGTGTGAGTCTGTGGAGAAAGACTTCATCAATACTGGAATCTCACGCTGTGTCTCTCCCACTGCGCTTAAGTGCTCACATTTGCCTACTGTTGTGCTTTCACACACAAGTTTGTGCCTCCAACATCTCAGCAGACTGATTACGGCAGACTCACCCAGGACGAGCTGCTCACGTTCAGCATGGAGCTCGATGCTTTTGTCTGAACCGAGAAAACAAACAGATCTGAGTGTAGTCAGCGAAGGGTAACAGAGACCAACTGCACTGACAGGTGAGGAAATTTTGATGAAAATCACATTCACAGTCCATGCAGAGTGAAAACTGAAGAAAACATCAGTGTTTGGCCCTGAAAAGAAGTGTATATTAAGTACAATGATAGAAAATATTCAATTTTTCCATTATTGTGTATGCCACTAATTTTACTATTATTTGCTAAGGTGTTGTTAGTGCTTGTTAGGCTGTTATTAAGGTATTCTGGTTGGTTGCTAGGATATAGAATGTTGCTAAAGTGTTGATAGGGGATAATAGGTGGTTGGTAGATTCTTCTGAGGTGGTTGCTAGAGTATTGATAGGTGGTTGCTAGGGCATTTCTAACCGGTAGCTAGGTGGTTGATATGACATAGGCAGTTATAAGTGTTTGTTGTGGTTGCTAAGCAGTTCTTATGGGGTTCTGGATGGTTACTAAGCTGTTGCTAGGGTCTTCTGGGTGATTTGTACAGTGTTTTGGGTGTTTGCTAGGGTGTTTCTAACCAGTTGCTAAGGTTTTATGAGTGGTAGCTAGGTGATTGCTAGTTAAAAGTGTTTGTTGCGGTTGCTAAGTAGGTGCTATGGGATTCTGGGTGGTTACTTGGGTGTTGCTATGATCTTCTATGTGATTTGTACAGTGTTGTGTATGGTTGCTAGGGTGTTTATAACCAGTTGCTAAGGTTTTATGAGTGCTAGCTAAGTGGTTGCTAGTTATAATAGTTTGTTATGGTTGCTAGGCAGTTGCTATGAGGCTATGGGTGGTTGCTAGGATGTTGCTAGGGTCTTCTGGGGGATTTTTATAGTGTTCTGTCTGGTTGCTAGAGTATTGATAAGTGGTCTACATGGACTCTGTTGCTAGGCAGATGTCACAGTGTTCTGGGTGGTTGCTAGGGTGTTTCTAACCAGTTGCTAAGGTTTTATGAGCGGATGCTAGGTGATTGCTAGTTAAATGTGTTTGTTGTGGTTGCTAGGCAGTTGCTGAGGGGTTCTTGGTGGTTACCAGGGTGTTGCTATGGTCTTCTGACTGATTTTTACAATGTTCTAGGTGGTTGCTAGAGTATTGATAAGTTGTCTAAATTGCAACTGCCTAGCAACAGAGCCTAAGGTGAACTGGGTGGTTGTTGCTAAGGTTTTATGAGTGGTAGCTAGGTGGTTGCTAGTTATAAGAGTTTGTTGTGATTGCTAGGCAGTTGTTATGGGGTTACTAGTGTGTTGCTAGGGTCGTCTGAGTTATTTGTTTACAGTGCTCTAGGTGGTTGCTAGAGTACTGATAAGTGGTCTACATAGACTGTGTTGCTAGTCCATTGCTAAAGTGTTCTGGGTGGTTGCTAGGGTGTTTCTAACCAGTTACTAAGGTGGTGAAAAGGTTGTTGCTAGAACATAAGAGGTTAAAAGCGTTTGTAGTGGTTGCTAGGCAGTTGCTGAGGTGTTCTGGGTGGTTACTAAGGTGATGCTAGGGTCTTCTGAGTGATTTTTACAGTGTTCTAGGTGGTTGCTAGACTATAGATAAACAGTAGCTCTGTTGCTAGGCAGTTGCTAAGGTGGTCTGGGAAGTTGCTAGGGTGTTTCTAACCGGTTGCTGAGGTTGTTGCTGGACATAAGAGGTTAAGTGTTCTTAGTTGTTGCTAGGCAGTTACTAGGGCATAGCTAGGCGATTGCTATGGTCTTCTGATTGATTTTACAGTGTTCTGGCTGGTTGCTAGAGTATCAACAGGTAGTACTCGCCTACAGTACATAGGCTCTGTTGCTATGTAGTTGCTAAGGTGTCTTGATTTTGTTAATCTGTTTCCAAGTTTATCTGAGTGGCTGTTGAGCTGTTTTGAACGGTTGCAATAGGGTTGCTAAAGTGTACTAAGTTGTTGCTAGGGCCTTTGGAATGGTTGCTAGGATTATTAGGTTGTGGAAAAGATTATGTACGTACGTAAAAGTGTGTGTGTGTGGTACAACACCCTTTTATTAAGGCTATTTTGAAGTTGCATTACAAATGGACTAAAATGTAATTAAAATGTCCGCATTTGCTTTCGACTCGCAGGGAATCTGAGCACACAAGAGCATCTCCGGCTGTATTTGCTGTGTGCATTAAACCCAGCCCCATATATCCCACTGATCCACGTTTGAGCTCAAACAGTAATGCTTGTGAAACGCTCCCATTCATTTTCTCCTCCTGACGTGTGATTGGCTACAGTGGTTTGTTGGACAGGTCACTAGAGACAGGCAATATTACTCTAGTGAGAGAGCAGACAAGCCGCTAGAACAAAAGGTGATGTCTGGGTCATCTTGATTGTAGTGGGACAGCTGTTCATCAAATCACGCCTGATTTATCAGCGCACAGCCTCTCCTGAGTGACTGAGGTGGAGCACTGAGCTGTTAAGCCCTCATTCAACTTAAAATAATCACAACAATAGCATTGCTAAAACTGCTTCTGATGGATGGATGGATGGATGGATGGATGGATGGATGGATGGATAGATAGATAGATAGATAGATAGATATATAGTAGATAGATTAGATAGATAGATAGATAGATAGATAGATGATAGATAGATAGATAGATAGATAGATAGATGATAGATAGATAGATAGATAGATAGATAGATAGACAGATAGATAGATAGACTGTAAAAAATCTAAATTTGAGAAAACAAAAGTTTAAGGCAAACAGTTTCAGCAGATTTTTGAGTTTTCTCAACTTGTTGTATTCAGTTTATACAACAAAAAGTTGAGAAAACTCAAAAATCTCCTAACAAAATAAGTTGAGAATATAGCTGCAAGCAGCGATTACCAGGGTTCAAGCACTTTAAGACCTTTATGGCTTCTATGCTGTTAAGGGGTAGGCCAACGTGAAATGCAGGTCTGACATCAGAACACACCCACAATGGAGAATATCATAACACACACAGAGTAACAAAAAGGTTGAACTATATTACTTAACACACACTCTATTACTTAGTACAGCAATTAGACAGCAATGGTTCTTGAGGCAAAGTTGTGCATTATGAGGAGATCTATCAAATAATATGAATATTGTGTGGATGTGTGAAACACCACATGATTACAGAGCCACAAAACTCGTTAGCACCAACTAGTGGCCGATTTCTTTCAAAATTCTTACAGACCTTTAGGGCCATGAGTTGAACATGCCCACTGAGTTTCGTTCCGATCGACCTTTGTTAACCTTGTCTAATAGGTGCTTAAATTGTTTGGCCAATGGAGGCCATGTTTTTTGAGATACATGAATATCCTCATACACACTTGTGCCACTTTAGACAAAGACGCTGCATACTAATTTTTAAGTCGATCGGACCAACGGTTGCGTAGTTATA
The DNA here is from genome assembly GCF_001515605.1 of Sinocyclocheilus anshuiensis. Lineage (NCBI taxonomy): Eukaryota > Metazoa > Chordata > Actinopteri > Cypriniformes > Cyprinidae > Sinocyclocheilus > Sinocyclocheilus anshuiensis. The sequence goes on along the minus strand of NW_015557124.1, from coordinate 1,135,892 downwards.
GCCATTTTTATGTTTTTTTCCCCATTTTATAGCGCCACCAAGTGGCAGAGCTGCGTATTTTTTTATTTGACCAAAGATTGAGCTCATACACGTGTACCGAGTTTGGTGAAGATATCGCATTCCGTTCAAGAGTTATAGCCATTTTAGTCAAATTGGCCCCAACTATTTCGAATGTTTTGGCGTTCCTATGCGACCATGAGTTGAAATTTCAACATTTTTTTTGATAATTATTGATATTCACTGTCCAGAGAACATTTCTGCAGTGGTTTAGTTCTGATCGGGCGAAAAACCTAGGACTAGTTCGCAAAAGTAGGTTTTGGACATAACTCAATTTTGCAGAAAAACTGGACTTCGTAGAGCGAATCCGTCAGACTCCACTTTTGTTCGTTTTGACCCAAGGATTCCAAAAATATGTCTATGAGCTAGGACCAAAAATGTCTGATTTTTTTTTTTTGTGCTGTAGCGCCCCCCTTTGGCCGATTGGGGCGAGTCTTTGGATCTGAGTAGCGAGCATGACTACTACAATCTGACCAAGTTTCTGCTCTCTAGTCCTTACGGTTTGGCCTGCACAATCAATTTTACCTGAGAAAAATAATAATAAACAAAAAAAATCCTTACAATTACAAGAGGGTTTCAGCACTTCATGCTTGAACCCCTAAAAACTCAAAAATCTGCTGAAGCTGGTTGCTAGGCAGTTTCTCTGAGTTGTTTCTTGGAATTTTGTATGTTGGTTCTTGTCTGGTTTCTAGGGTGTTATAAGTGGTTGCTAGGCAGGGCTTTTCTAAGCAGTTGCTATTTTTTTATTGAATCCTAGGGCATTGCTATGCATGATTTTTGCCCCGATTTTCCACCAATTTCCAGTCTGGAGAAGTTGACGGTAGTTGCCGAAAGTCAGTTGCCGAAAGTCAGAGGCAGTCTGCAGATCTGAGTTGACAGATTTCATAGAAAATCACGTAGTGTATGATAGGCACGGACTCCGATTTTTTAGCTTCAGACTCTGATTCCACCCAGTCGGAGGATATCAAACATGTTTGATATTTTCAGCTGATGTTAGAACAAATATTGTTTTTATTTGCCAATGGTCTCCTAGCAACAAGGCACACATTTCTGAGGGTGAGACTGGAACGACTTCAAAGTCTGCTAGTGTATCATCCTCAGTCGTGTAGTGTATGATGCTCAGTTTTCCTTTGTCACTATTTAAAAAGTCGGTAAGTGTATGATGCCTAGTGTTTTAAAAATCTGTTCAGGCTGTGTATTCCAGCCTTAAGTGTTTGCTAAACCATTCTCCATTGTAAAAAGTTATTCAGGGTGGTTTGTAGATGCTAAATTGCTTTGAGGGGTTGTTTGTAATTTTGTAGTTTGTTGCTAGGTGTTTTCTAGGACATTTGGAATGGTTGCCAGGGTCACTCATGACACAGTATATAATAATCGTATTTAGATAATTGCACAGCAGTGTAGGTTACAAAGAAAACACCATACAATATCGGAACCATGGTTAGACTTTGTAGATTTTTGGTCCATCTAAAAGTAAAAAAAAAAAAAAAAAAACTAATTCTGCTCATTGATATGTTGTTTACTTGCAAATATGTGCATCAGATGAAACGATGACTGTAGTTATGCATAACCACCCAGGCTCATTCAAGATCGAGAAAGTGCTTTCCATTTTCTGTGTGCAATATGGATGACAAAACATGGTATCTTCCAACAAATATTGCACTGTGGTTACATAACAAGCAGCTATGTTGATCAAGTCGGTGCAGCTACCAAAAAAACAGCTGATAGTTTCTAATGCATTATAAGCTGTTTTGACACCTGTAGTGTCCGTGAACCTCTGCAGATAAATCAAGAGTGCTTCTAAAAGCCTGATCCTCTTTTTGATTCATTATCTCTTCCATTATGTACCACATTCAGCCCCGGCATAGCTTTGACTCAGGCGCCTCTTCAAGATGAAGGAGACTCGCTGTACTTCGGGGTCATCCATTCAGCTCTTTTCTTTACAAGCACTCCTCTTGTGCTGTATTAGTATTAGTAAGACAGGTCCTCAGTAAGGGAGTTTCTTTACTCGCTGGTGAAATTTCTGAGATCTTCACTCACATTTCTACATGTCTCTGAGAGAAAGAGACAGGACTAGAGAATAGAGTCAGGGAATAGAGACCTGGATACACAAAAAGACACAAGCGAGGCCCCATTTTAGGTGAAGTCTCATTGGAGAGGTCATGAACAAGCTGTAATTTGTTTCAGATGACGTAGTGCGTGTACTGAGATTTTACTGTAAGATGTTTCATGAACGGTGCCCTTTCCTTTTCACTGTTTCTCTTGTACTGGGAACAGACTGAACCCTGATATTGCATGATTTGTGTTCAATGGAAATTGAATCAGCTCATTGTTGATGGAAGCATTTCAATAGCTTCCCATGTGGGCAAGACAGGAAATCGTGGAAAATGGATGTCAGAATGAGCATGTCAGTGTGATGCGTAATGATTACCTAGGACATATTCAATAAAAGTATTCAACAAGAAAAGGGAAATGTCAGACTTAATCCAGCAAGAAATAACTGGATGGTGAAAGGTGTTTTATTTTTGTTAATTAAACAATGTAGATCTTCTAACTGTTTGAAATGCAATCAGGAAGATGTATTAACCCTCTGGGGTCTGAGGGGGTTTTGCAATTTGTGCTCCATTTAAAGAACTAGTTCACCCAATAATTATTTGAACATTTACTCACTGTCAGGCCATTCAGATAAAGATGAGTTTGTTTCTTCATCAGATTTGGAGAAATGTTGCATTCCATCACTTGCTCACCAATGGATCCTCTGCAGTGAATGGGTGCCGTCAGAATGAGAGTACAAACAGCTGATAAAAACATCACAATAATACACACCACTCCAGTCCACCATTTAGCATCTTGTAAAGTTAAAAGTTGCATGTTTGTAAGAAACAAATCCATCAAGACATTTTAAAATGGTTATTTCTGACTAAAATGTCAGTCCATAATCCATAATAATGCTTCTTCCAGTAAAAAAAATTGCATCTCCTGTTGTCATCGCAAATCAGAATCCACCCGCATATTTGTTTTGGACTGTATGCTTTTATCATCTGTTTGGACTCTCATTCTCACGGCACCCATTCACTGCAGAGGATACATTGGTGAGCAAGTGATGAAATGCTACATTTATCCAAATCTGATGAAGAAACAAACTTTTCTTTTCTTTTTTTTTTCTTTTGGTGAATTATTCCTTTAAGATAGTAAATGGAGCCAGTTTTGACATTAAGTCCAACTGAAGATGATTGATTCATTAAGCATCTAACAGAGTACTTAGGTTTTTATGCACAGTATCGGTCTGTTGTGATGCTGTGTCAAAGCTGTGTGTGTGGTTTTTTTTTTTTTTTTGGTCTATTCTAGACTCTGGGCCTTTGTTGCATTCATTTGCATTTTATGTATTTATTTATTTATTTATTGTTGCATTATGACTTTGTACCAACAAAGGCAACAGATTCGACACAGATTTGTTCCCGGGTGAGTAAGCGCTACCTCAGTGATCAGGAGAGACATGCTCAGCATTCACACCAGCGTGCAAACTAAAGGCCCTCTTGCACCAAATGCAGAGTCATTCATTTAAGCATTTTGAGTGCACTTCATATATAAAGATGCAGTATCTTTATAAAAATGTAATGCAATGATTAATGCATGCATGCATCAATGCATTCTGAGTTGAACATTGCACATTCATTTTCTGTTTCATTTATATTAGACACGTCTGGTTGTTTATGTTTGCATGAGTGAAAGAGAGTGTTTTGTTTAAATATGATGCACTGATTAATGCATACATGAATCAATGCATTCTGAGTTGAACAGGAGTAGTGGCACATTCATTTTCGGTTTCATTTATATTAGAGAAGTCTGGTTGTTTATGTTTGCATGAGTGAAAGAGAGTGTTTTGTTTTACATGCTGTGATATAGTTCAGCTATTTGAGTGACTCAGTTATTGATTTCATGTTGCTGCACTTGACCGCTATTCATTTTGATGAGTGTCAATCATCTACACGACTCCTCATTCTGCATCTCATGCAAAATTATTTGCAACATTGATTTAAATCCACAAATGATAAACCAGGAGCTTCTGTTACAAAAAAAAATATATATATTTTACCTCCCCCAAACAGGTATAACGACGATATGAAATTGCAAATGGCATCATTATAGAGCATTAAAATTGCATAAGTATGGATAAAAACTAAAATCCTCAGGTGGCCACATTCAGCACAGGCTAACGTATCACAATTCAAACTCTGTCAGTCACTGCAGTGAATAGAGATTAAGAGCATTAGTTGAGCTGGAGTAACGCCACTGATTCTCAGCCCACCTTCAAAAGACAAGTTGCTATCTAATATAACACCCAGATTTTTGACTGTAGAGGAAGTAACCGTACATCCGTACATTAGCACTCAGAGAATGAGTGCAGTGGTTTTTGCATATTCTAACACATTAATGCATAATTTGGGGCTGTTGCCCATGAGAATGGTACCCTGATCGCTTTCTGTGCACATTTAAATATGTCGCAAATGTGGTTCAACCTGTATGCCCATCAGCAATAATTACATTATTACAGTGCCTCTGCCACTTTATATTATTAAAATTAGATCATGTTTCTTGGGTTAAAAAATAATAAGTCAATTTAAGCAACCTTGTTTTGTGACGTGCCATTAAAATCATATGAAGGCTTATTTGTTTGTTTGTTTTTTATTTGTGAGAATCTGTTAATTAATTCCATGCAGCACGGCAAAATAAGACATTTTGGGGATGCATTTAATTGGTAACATGTTCAGCTATATGTGGTTTACTGGCATTGTAATGATAAACAAAGACAATTTATTCTCAGTCATGCATGTATTATTGTTGTGAACATAATACATAATATCACTGGAGCAGCAGTGCGATATGGCTGTATAAACGTAATCACGGTGTGCCAATATACAGACATATTGCACAGCTACTAGTGTGATATTGCATTTATACAACAGCTTGACGGCCCAAGTGTGTAAATACATAAAAAACAACAACGGAGTGTCTTTAAAAATGGTCTTTTTTGCAGAACTACTTCCTTCCACCACGGATTCAAATCTCAAGTTGACAGCTGAGCCCAAGCTTCCATTACTGATTCGAAAATGTCACTTTAGAACTAGAAACGAAAGAACGTTAAGTTGCTTCATTGAAAGCTTATTGTATTACTGTATTAAAAGCCCACTGTATTATGTAGAGTAGAGTATTATGAGAAAAAGAGATTGACTGAGCGATCGTGATTACCTGCATTTGATACAGCATTCATTCTTCAGATCAATCTCATATTCACAATAAAACATTAGTTTGAATGTCCACTGAGGAAAGCGATATCTTTGTCATAAGTTACTATCCTTTCATCTGTTAAGGATGATTTCTGATGACAGTGCTGCTTAGTGCAAACAGCCATCATAAAAGTTGCTAAGCAATTCAGTCAAAAGTACGAAGACAGTGCTCTGATATACAGCATTAAAGTTCTATAAAATATAACGTGATGAGATTTTGCCCACAGCCAAAACTATTTGCTTTGGAACAAATTAAGACTGCCTGGTAGAATTATATCTCATGTTTAACCACTATAGAAACATCAGAGCGAGCGGTAAATTCCAGAAGATCTGGTTGAGGTGAGGTTGCTCTAGGCAGGTTTATGAGCGCTGAACGGCCTCTAACGCCCTGGAGCGCACATCTCTGAAAACCTTGAAGCAAATTTTCAAATAGACATTGTTTTTATTAACAAACTGCGTATTTGAAATCTAAACAAGTACATTCTCGTCTAAAAAAAAAGAAAAAAAAAAGTGTTATTTATAAAATTATAGTCGATTTGGGCGTCTTGCCATGACACAAATACTGCAAGCGGAGTGAAACATAGAATATCACACTCCTGGAAAAGGCTATCAGCCAATCAGATTTGAGGATCAGAAACTTTATTTAGAAAATTTAATTAATTTTAT
>NW_015557124.1:1125896-1129809 GCF_001515605.1 Sinocyclocheilus anshuiensis | reverse complement strand
ATATATATATATATATATATATAACAGAAGACTTATCATGGTATCTATGATGCCAAGAAATTTATTTTGACTATAATTTGGTATCTCTTCAAACCTCCACAAAATGTCTGAAATAAGTGAAAATGAGACCTCGTGACTTAAAAGGTCAGGCTGTTTTGCAGCGGCGATCTGCTGTAGAATATAATTGTAGCTAATGTAAACAACTAGCTCAGCATCTGGGGATCAATGTTTGCCTTGTGTGGCATTTTATAGGTGATGTGAAAATGATTAAAACGAAGACACACTGTGATGTAACATTTAGACAACACGCTACTTATTGATCCAGATCTTTACTGCTGAAAACAACAGCCAATACCGCTCACTCGGGATGAATTTCAGAGCCATTTTGTTGACCCGCAGGTGCTCTCGAATTCAGAAAATATAAGATAATGGCTTTAGGTAGAGAAAGGTTGTGGATATTTAAAGAGCAAAGACATTTAACAAGATATACAGTGATGCTGATTCCATCAGTTGCAACAAAAAGACAAAAATCATTATTTATATTGATTATACACTACCCGTCAAAAGTTTGGAATAATTAAATTTGATCATGCTTTTGAAAGAAGTCTCTTCTGCCCACCAAGGCACCATTTATTTGATAAAAAATGCAGTAAAAACAATAATATTGTGAAATATTATTACAATTTAAAATGACTGTTTATTTTAAATTTTTTTGGAAACCTTCATACATTTAATTTTTTTTGGATTCTTTGAAGAATAGAAAGTTCAAGCATTTATTTGAAATAGAAATCTCTTGTAACGTTATAAATGTATTTATATCCTGTCATAATAAAAGTATTAATTTCTTTAAAAAAAATGATGAATTAAATTGATCAAAAGTGACAGTGAAGACATTTATAATGTTGCAAAATATTTCTATTTCAAATAAATTCTGTTCTTTTGAACTTTTTCAGAGAATCTTTCCAAAAATATATTAATTAAGAAGAATTGATAATAATAAAAACCACTATTTATAACTGAACACCAATATTTACTGAGCAACAAATCAGCATATTAGAATGATGTCTGAAGATTATGTGACACTGAAGACTGGAGTAATGATGCTGAAAATTCAACTTTGATCACAGAAATAAATTAAGTTTTACAATATATTCGCATAGAAAACCATTATTTTAAATTGTAACAATATTTCACAATATTACTGTTTTTACTGTATTTCTGATCAAATTAATGTAGCCTCGGTGTCGGTGAGCATAAGAGACTTCTTTCAAAAAGATATATTTTTAAAAATCACAATTATTCCAAGCTTTAACTGGTAGTGGTTGTAAGTGTGTTGTTATGCAGTTGCTAAGGTAGTCTGGTTGGTCACTAGGTGTTGCAAGGTGGTTGTTATGGCAATCTGAATGGTTACCAACCCAAACTTCATTGAAACTGAGCACAGTATCAAAGACTCTATTCTACAGAAAGAAATAAGATTATAAAGAAGGAAAGTAATGAAAGTGCTTTTGTTTTTCATTTACAAATAGAGAAATCTGTTGGAACTCGGTTGTAGCAACAAATACGTGAAATTGACAATCATTTTGTACTGCGCATGAAGAGAAACAGCAACTTCTGTGCTTCTTTCTTTACTTTTTCAGTGCCTTAATATTTAATTGAGGTTCAGGATATAATGTGGGCATGTATTAATGACTACGGCTCTTTTGCATATTCATGAGGCCCTCATGAATTACACAGAAAGAGCAGAAACACAGACAACTTTGCCAAGTATTGAGTGTAAAAGAAATGAGCAACTTTACCATGTCATTTTAGACTCTAGAACACCTTGTGCTGTGATTTTAACGCTCAGAACCGTCTGATGTCATGCTGCTGACTGATATTCTGTTCTGATAATTACATTTTTGCCATCTAATTCCAGTGGTTCATGATTCATTGTTACATTTAATCATTGTGTTCCTTTTTACTCTTCTACAGTCGAAAAAAATCAATTTTGCAAATATATTATTATGCAGATTCTATTAGTAAAACCTTGGCATTTTCTGTGAAAAAGTTGCATCCACAATGCAAGTTTTTATATTGCTGTAAAAATGCTTTACAAAATGTACAATAATTAATAGTTCATAGAAATTCAACCGCAAGGTTTAAAAGCTCTGGTATAATAGATGTATCACCAGTTTTACTGTGAAACTTTATGTGTTATCAATGTGTTAACTTTAGGAAGAGCAATAGCACAGTTTTTCTTAAAAAGCTCCATGAACTGAGATGTCGTCGTCAAAGACAAAGTCATGATTATGGATTTATGCAAATTACAAGGCAAAAGTACGAGTAACAGCCTTAGCGAGCAACACTAATTTTATTAATAATAATGCAGATTTTATTGTTCCATTATCTGAAACTTCATTTCATTTTACATTCAAAGTTGAAAACAGCATTACGGAGGTTGATGTGGCAAAATTAAGATCCACGATTGTTCTCTCACCAGATTACAATAATTGCCCATATTTGTCTTTAGGATTCATAAATTATGGAAGGCTCATTAATAATACAACTCTCTTACTTAGTCTGTATTTTTGATCAAATAAATGCAGCCTTGGTGAGCAGAAGAGACTTCTTTAAAAGTCGAGAGTTACAGATTTGAAACAAACTCATATCCCTAAGTATTAAAATGCAGTACAGTCTGCAAACAGCAGTCCGAAACATAACTATTATAATTCACTATCCCAATTTTGAAGTAGCCATCCCTCTTCACGGATGTTTCCATATGGCTAATGTTGGCTCATTTCTGCTCTAAAGGTCCACTTTGCCTTTGAGATATTAAGCGTCTTGCAATTTGTTTTTAGTGCGATATGAATCATAGCCTGCCATAATCACTTAACCTGCTCCCGAGATTTGAGTTTCTCCCCGCTGACAGCCATTTTCCACGTTCTTAATCATTCCTCCTCAAATCAATTTAATCTCCAGGAAACAATGTGCTCAGGCGTACCCAATAGACACTTTGCTGCCAGCGCGATGAGAAATGGCCTCCGTCGAGGGATAGTAAAAAAAAAAGCATAAGCATTTCGACCTCTTCCGTCTTCCCTCAGGCCCTCTGATTGGATGCGGCCCTCAGGTCGGCACCGCAGGCATCGTGGGTATCTTCAGGCCTGTGAATGATGTTCTGGCAGGGAAGCGATGGATTATTTTTAAGGAGAAGCTGCCTCGTAGGCACAAGCAGCTCCGACAATATTGATTTTGGGGCACGTGGACCAAGAAACTCTTTTAATATTTAGTTGTTGCTCTCAGCATGTACTGATGGGATTGGCTTTTGCCTTAGGTGTGCTGCAAATTAAATGAGGAAAATGCAAAGTATATTTAAATAGGCTTGTCATTTAGGGAGTTTCAACTAAAGTCAACAAGTAAACAAATGGTAGATCAGCTCCTCCGGGGCAAAGCCGAACCAGGTCATTCGCTATTGTGAGAATTTTCGGGGAAAATAAAAGCAAATGTTTCACTGGTTTGAAGGAGTTGCTTGTGTTTGCTAGACGTCTGTAATGAGTGCACAGTTGGCTTTTGAAAAGTGTGACCATGAAGATGATCACATTTTGATGGTTTCTAAGGAAAATATTGTGGCGTACACGATATGGGTCAAAAGTTTGGAATAATTAGGATTTTATGTTTTTTTTTAAGTCTTTTATGCGCACCAAAGCTGTATTAATTTGTTAAAAATACAGAAAAAATAGCAAATAGTATTACAATTTAAAATAACTGTTTTCTATGTGGATATATCGTAAAAAGTAATTTATTTCTGTGATGAAAAGCAGAATTTTCAGCATCATTACTTCAGTCTTCAGTGTCACATGATCCTTCAGAAATCATTCCAATATGTTGATCTAAACATTTCTGATTATTATCAATGTTGAAAACAGTTGTGCAGCTT
>NW_015557124.1:1118372-1125851 GCF_001515605.1 Sinocyclocheilus anshuiensis | reverse complement strand
AGGCTTACTCTCAGCACTAATACGAGCAAAGAAACCTTTCTCTTCCCTGTAGTGCTAAATTAACAGCATTTTTTGTTCTCGCACGGCAGGCAGCCGCTGAAGCACGTAGAGGAGGGTTTGCTGTAATGGCTAACAGTAATCCAGATCATATTTAGAGAGACTTCTGTGCGTAATGGTTGCTCACATCACACGCTCGTGAACAGTCAGTCTAATGGCATCTAATGGCATGAAATATGAGCGCTAAAAGAGTAGAGCTGCATCACAACAACCCAAATTATGAAGTTTCACTACTACAGTGGAGATGAGTCATGAACAATGAAACTGCATTTGATTCCACTTTGCAATTACATTTCCATAATGATTCAGTGTATGTGAATCGGTTTCTGGGGTGTATTTGTTGTGCAACCTATGGAAACCTGCTTCTGCCACAGAATGAAAAAAAAAAGATAATTGCAACATTTTATTTGAAAGAATTTAGTATTTTCTTACAAATCTGAGAAAACAGAAACAGAACTGATGTAAACACTGGTGGAAAAAAAAAATTAATAATAAATTGTGAGATATAAACTTGAAATTGCGAGATGACTTTTTTCTAGAAATTCTAGCAAAAAAAATAAAATTATTTTTGTTTTGTGCAGTTTATATCTTACAATTTGGACTTATTTTCAGAATTGCAAGATATGAACTGTTTACAAGAAGAAAAAAAAAAAAAACACTGTTACCTTTTTTATTATTCATAAGAGCCACAGTTCAAAAGTTTGCTGTTTGTATTTGATGATTTTTTAACGTTTTTGAAAGAAGTCTCTTCTGCTCACCAAGAATACATTTATTTAACAAAAAAATACAGACATATCAGTAATACTGTTAAAGATTATTACAATTTAAATTAACTATTTTAAAAATGTATTTATGTCTGTGATCAAACCTGAACTTTTATATTTCTGTTGAAACCATTATGCATTTTATTTTTCAGGATTATTTGATGAATAGAAAGTTCAAAAGTAGAGCATTTATTTGAAATAGAAATCATTTGTAACATTATAAAATGCTTTCACTATCACTTTTGATCAATTTAATGCGTCCTTGATAAACGAAATAATTATTTTGATAATATATATATATATATATATATGCCAAACTTTTGATGAGCGATTACTAGCTTTCAACACAATATTGCTTTCAATATTGCTGACTTCTGCTTAGTTAGCGCTGACAAAGCCCTCAACATAAAACACAATCTGGAAAATCATCAGCGCAACGAGCGTGTCATGACCGAGGGCTGCTAGTTGATTGTGATCAACTAATAAATATCTGGAGAGCGAGATATGATAGTTAGTTCTTTATCTCCACGAAGCATATTTGGTTTTGACAGAAGTGAGCCGAGAAAGATGCTATTTTACATCTGCAAAGAACAGAACAACAAGACTATTAGCAGGGTTGCAACCTCATGTAAACATTCCTGAGGCTAAAAGCAAATAAATGCACATCAAAGTGTGCTGCGCGTTTCCTCCGTGTCACTCTATTTTATCTTTGTTCACCAGACCATTGCAGAAGCATCATTAGCGGCGTTTGGGAGCCGTTGCCGTCGGGAAGCAGCATTTGTATGCGTCCAGCAGCTCTGGCAGAACACCGGTCACCTCCTGTTGATCCGGTTATGTGATTTATTTCTTACAGGGCGAGGAGCACAAGATGTTCCGCAAGGCTTGTTTTCTTATTTCTTCGCTGGAGAACAAGTGGTGACAGAGCATCATGGAGGGTGTCCTTGACTGTGTGGAAACCTGATGCTGTTTATTAGTTTGACGACTTAATCTTGGGTTGAGTTGGCAGGTTTTCCAGCAGATGCTTTCATGCACAGTTCATCTAAAGGGTTAGTTTGCACAAAAATCAGCAATGCGGTAGGAAGATGCAGTAAATACACCATTATGTGAGGAAAAGCATCCGTATTGGCGGACGTTCAAAAGTGGCTGTATATTCTGTCAAAATAAAATGTTTGCAGCAACCTGCGAGTCGCAAATATTTCACAATATTATAGTAGATGTTTTGCCAGTGATCGATTTTTATTGGATGCTGTAAAAGCATGAAATGGACTTATATTTTTCCTGTCTGCCACCTTTGACATCACAGCGCAGGACAGTTGTTTGGTAAATTACTTTGAAAACCTTAATTATTGTTAAGGCTTTTATTCAAGGTACTCTTAATAGTTCTTATAAACTAAATAGGTATAATAGGTTTTATAAAAGGAACACTTTAGCAGGTTTTATAAACTTAAAAAAAAAAAAAAAAAAAAAAGAATAAGGAAAGAAATATAATCAATATTATTAAAAAAGTTGCATCAAAATGTAATCTAGATTTATTTATTTATTTATTTTATATATTTAGTATAATTGATATACCATTATAGTTTTAATCTTTTGAATTAGGATATATATACACACACACACACGCACACGCACACACACACACACACACACACACATTATATATATTTTTTTATATATATTTAATTTTAACTGTAGATAAAGTTATTAATTACAAATTTTATTAGATTTTTTTAATATATTTCTTTATTTTTTATTATTTTTATTATTATTATTATTTGTTTATTTTTGTAATTTTTTATATTATTGTAGGAGATGTGATACAGTTTTTTCAGGATTCTTTGATAAATAAAGTGTTTGAAAGAACAGTTTTTTTTTTATTTTACGTATTTACTTTGTAGCAATTATGTAATGCTAAAATCTTTCAAAATTGAATTTCTTTCAAAAAATTCAAGATAAATAAAACAAACAGGATGGATGGATGGATAGATAGATAGATGCATGCAGAATGGACTTACATGTTCTAAAATACATGAAATGGTGATTTTTGGTATCTGAAACCATAATTCTGTTAATAAATGAGTTTTACAAGCTTTTAAACAACAACCATTTCATTTCTGTGGAAATCTGTATGCTTTCTACAAAGTTGTGTGTATTTTGTGTGGGCTTGATGAGAAGTGTCAGTATAAAGTCCAAGAAAGATGAAGAAGAGCCAGTGAGATGTAAATAAAACCTCACAGAGTGCAGCTTTCATTTAAGAGGTTTGTTTGACTGGAGTCTTGAGCTTTAGCCGCTTCACCAGCACAGGTTTAGAGAGGTTAAACCCACAGCAGCGCACATGTCAAAAGCGTTTTCAGATCCTCACAAGATTGTGCACCTGGAATGGAAAAGTAAAAAGAAGACCTGACAAAATATCAGGTTATTGTGTCTGGTGGGATTTGCAGTCTTTTGAGTTTTTCCATTTAGATGAATGAAACATCAAAGGCAGCCATTCACAGCCGCCGTTTGCAGCGTGGACTCATTTCAGCCGGATCAAACATACATTCTCTGACTGTGTGTGTGTGTGTGTGTGTGTGTGTGTGTGTGTGTGTTCAAACAGGAACAAGTTGGAGAAGCAGTGTGAAGAAGGACAGAAAGCACTATAGCGTTCATTGAGTCTCATCGATCCAGCAGAAGAGCAGCAGAAGTTGCAGAACTCATGGTGGTCAAACTGCATCCTTTAACACTAAATCAGTGGAATGTTTTACTACGGTCAATTAAAACCTCATGGCGAAGAACATACAATATAAAAAAAATTGAACTATAATTTTACCAAATTATTTAAGTGAAACATTTTTACACACAAAAAAATTGAGTATATTTTATCAGTTTATCGTTAAAATCAATATGCCTTATGAATTGAGTAAATGTTGATAAATGATGTAGAATATTGATATAAAAAGAATAATAATTGTAGTTATTGAAACTGGTAAGTATAATTTCTTCAAGCAATGTAACAAAAATATTAAATGTTTTAAAATGTGATTTTTAAAATCAAATACCACCTTTTTGTTTTGTTTCATAAACTAAATAAAAATAAAGAAATAAAAATAAAAATGATTCTAGAAAAAATTTGCATCCAGATGGAATCTGTAGACTATGCAGACTTTTATGTACAAATAAAATTAAATAAAATAATTAATTAATTACAAATGGATTTTTGTTGGATTCTTTTAATGACCAACTCAAACAATCATTTATTCAAAGATTTTATTAAGCTTATAGGTATTATTCTGGAAGAATTCGTTTTTGTGAGTGTAGTGATGGACCGTAATGATTGCAGTATGAAAAACTTAAAGTCAAATGACAAGATGCAAATCCAATCACAATTATATATGCAAATGAATGCAAGAAAGAAGACCAATCACATTTCAAAATGCTAATAGTATGCTGACATCAACACAAGCAATTCAACTGCTAACATTATTAACATAAGTTAATGAATACACATTAATCAGTCTATTTTTAGTAATTTTGGTACTTAAACTTACACTAATTTTAATTAGTTGCCAAAACAGCATATAAAACCTATTTAGGCTTTATTCAATTACCATAAACTTGGTGTTTGTTTGTTTGTTGTACAATTGAGTGTGGAAGCCTGTTTCCAACAAACAAACAAACAGATAATTGTGAGATAAAGTTGAAAAAATGAGCATACTGATTGATTTAAAGTCATAATTATGAGGAAAAAACGTGATTGCGAGATATAAAGTCACAAATCTGAGATATCAAATTTGTAATTAACAGCATGAAGGTGTTTGAATGATTTCATCTTTAAGTGCTATACTTAAAAGCTTTTGTTCTCTAATAAGTCAGCTGGGTTTTTATACGTGTTTGATGTGTCAGAGCTGTGATGCGGTGGTTTATGGATGCAGGTTTGAATCTGGCCAGCATCATTTGTCCCGCTCTTAGCCATCAATAAAAATAAATAATTTGCACCACAAGTTGAGAAACTCAATACTGGCGCAGGATGCGAGTCGACTGATTTTATTCTAGGCCTGTGAGTTTTCTGCACGGCCGGTCTCAGAGGAGACACGTGTTGCTGAGACAACAGGCAGAACAGAGCGCTACTTCCTGTTCACACACACACACACACACACACAGCACCTGCAGTCACAGGAAAACCACTGACCTTCCATGTGGTGAAACACTAGAGTAATCCATCTTCAGCATGCTGAGCGCGGCCGCTGGCTTTCAGACCCTCGCTGCTGCTGCTTCGCTTCAGTACATGATGCATTATCACAAGGACGATGCACTGATGTGTGTATTCGGATCGGTCTTCAACATCTATTTCTTATTTCATTCTACATTACAATATGGATGAGCACAGTGTGTTTGAAACATTGTACTGCTCGTACTGTTTTTACTGTGGAGATACACTGAAAAAAAATTCCAAGTTGTAAACAAAACAGAGATATTTTGGGTAAGTTTTACAAAAAACGCACAAAACAAAACGCGGAGTATTAAAATAGCTTTTTAATGCGTGTGCACGTTTTACTTACAGTTTCGATTTAACGATCATGCGAACTCTCGGCGGTGCTGAGCGTGCATTCTACAATACAAGACATTAATTTTGTCAGACGCTCTGCAACGAATCCTCCTTTGATGTTTCTTATGGGCCAATGAGGGTCTTTTTTGTTCGCTCTGAAGAATATTTAAAATAATAAAAAAATAGTCCGCCCAATCCGAGACCCCTGCACACGTGGGGCCCCTAGGCTGCAGCCTGTACGTTAATCCGCGCCTGTATAAATATGTATAAATATATATATTTATAGTGATTTTTTTGCACAATTTTGGGTACTTAAACTAATAGTAATCAAAAGAGCCCACAGACATGTTATTGCTGACAGGATACTACATTTGGTAAGGCAAACGCAAAAAAAAATAAATAAATGTGCATGTATGCGCAGCGCACGCGCCTCTGAGATATGCTAGTCTCGCAAGTTTGTTTATAGGAGCAAAGGAAGCAAAGTTTCATTTGTGATCAGCGTTTTGTTTTGTTCTCTCTCCACATTCGTCACTAATCACGCAACGCCAACATCCTGCGTCATCCGCCGGAACGGCTTCAGTGTATGACAGTCTCATATAGCCAACTAGTGCACATGCATCTTTAACTATTAACGTTCATTTAAGACACAAATGACTGGGTTGACGAGGAGACAGGCATTTTGAGAACTTTTCCACGACATTCTAATTTATTGAGATGCACCTGTAATTATGTGAATTTGAACGTTTAAACACAAGGCGCGAAAAATAACTCTTTAGTCAGGCGCTGTACAAGCAGGTGTGCGCCTGAAACCTTAACGCGCGCATTTGCCAAAATTAATTCTGCCCCACTGCTTAATGTCCCTGAACAGTTATATTAGTCTTTAAACCACAATGCTTAAAATGTGTTTAAATGAAAAGCTTACATCATGACGCGCAAAATTAATTTCTCAACCCATAAGCGAATATACTAGGCCTATAGAGTTTGTTCAAACACAAAAAGCAATATACATCCATCAAGTTAATAATCAAACTAACCTACAATATGTGGGGATGATGACGCTGTGTTTTTGTCTGCTCCATGTGTCCGGTCCATTTGCGGTTCCACAACTCCCACTCCATCATCAGTTTTAATAAAATAAACTAGCTGTGGATTTTAGTGACTCACTCATGTTTTCCCCTCTCTCACTAGCCTATTTTTTTTTTTAGCATAGTTGACATTTTTACTTATCGAAGATTGTTCTTTGCATGACCATTTCTAGATTACACCAGAACGAAGTGAAGAGAGGTGAATGCAGACATTAGACGCAGCGATTACCTGATAAATACGTACGTAGATAGATACAGAGATACGGAGTTAAAACTTGAACTCTGAGTTGACTTACCCTGAGATTGGAAACTCTGAGTTTCCAACAAAACCCACTTTCTGGAATACACCCCTGATCATCACTCTTTTGTGTGTGAAACACAATCTACCACGTAGACAACTTCATTGTAAAGAAAAACAACAAATTAATAAATATATAATCATAATCTATGATAAAAAAATACTACTATAAACTAGGTTAGTGGATAATTCAGTAGCAAAAGTTACTCTAGAAAAATCATAAGTGCACAATAATTTTATAAAATCTAAATATTTAGTGAAAAAAAAAAAACATTATTTAGTGGGGAACAAATAAAAATGAATAAGTGTAGGGCTAAATCTGGTCAAATGTTAAACATTGCTCTTTGTATTGTTGTAAAATACATTCATGAAAAACAAGTAGCCTAATATATTTATATATTAATTAATATACTATAAAATTAAAAGACATTTATTTTAAATGTATAGCACAGTAATGAGGCAGACACATATGATATATAAGACGACAAGAAAGGCTATTAATAATCTTTCATTGCGCAAAAGTATTATAACATGATGAAAGGCGCCTATATGGAGCGGCGCTCCATATAGTCACAGCGCTCAGCGCTCCGCGTAGAAAAGTTCAAAACACAAAGGGAAGAGGATTTTGATGCATAGTGTATTATATCTGTGCGATAGTTTATTGAGCCTTTTCTTTTAACAGTTTTACATTTCAGTTACTGTGCACGTTAAAAACAATTTATAGTCTTTTCTACACCCGTGTTTTGTTCT
>NW_015557124.1:1116904-1118323 GCF_001515605.1 Sinocyclocheilus anshuiensis | reverse complement strand
TTTTTTTTTTAGAATAGTTGACATTTTTACTTATCGAAGATTGTTCTTTGCATGACCATTTCTAGATTACACCAGAACGAAGTGAAGAGAGGTGAATGCAGACATTAGACGCAGCGATTACCTGATAAATACGTACGTAGATAGATACAGAGATACGGAGTTAAAACTTGAACTCTGAGTTGACTTACCCTGAGATTGGAAACTCTGAGTTTCCAACAAAACCCACTTTCTGGAATACACCCCTGATCATCACTCTTTTGTGTGTGAAACACAATCTACCACGTAGACAACTTCATTGTAAAGAAAAACAACAAATTAATAAATATATAATCATAATCTATGATAAAAATACTACTATAAACTAGGTTATTGAATAATTCAGTAAAGTTACTCTAGAAAAATCATAAGTGCACAATAATTTTATAAAATCTAAATATTTAGTGAAAAAAAAAAAACATTATTTAGTGGGGAACAAATAAAAATGAATAAGTGTAGGGCTAAATCTGGTCAAATGTTAAACATTGCTCTTTGTATTGTTGTAAAATACATTCATGAAAAACAAGTAGCCTAATATATTTATATATTAATTAATATACTATAAAATTAAAAGACATTTATTTTAAATGTATAGCACAGTAATGAGGCAGACACATATGATATATAAGACGACAAGAAAGGCTATTAATAATCTTTCATTGAGCAAAAGTATTATAACATGATGAAAGGCGCCTATATGGAGCGGCGCTCCATATAGTCACAGCGCTCAGCGCTCCGCGTAGAAAAGTTCAAAACACAAAGGGAAGAGGATTTTGATGCATAGTGTATTATATCTGTGCGATAGTTTATTGAGCCTTTTCTTTTAACAGTTTTACATTTCAGTTACTGTGCCCATGAAGAACAATACATAGTGCTCTCTACTCCTTGATCTAACAGACACCCGGTAGATAGTAATGTTAACATGCTTTAGAAACAGCACTAAACTCCAGCAAGATAAAGTAATTTTATGCAAAACCACTGATCTTTATCTACAGATCAAAGTATAATAATAGGAACAGTGAATCATCTTGGATAGATTTTCATCGTCTTGACTGTCGTAACCGAATGCGACGCGCAGATTGAACGCTGAATGGAGGATGACTGACAGCCGCAGCGGAGAGAAGAGTTTACTTGCACTTGAATTTAATGACTTAAATATTCATCTGTACCTATGGAACGGTCTCAGAACACTTGAAATATATAAGGAAACATTATGGTGCTTTATAATGATTGTGTGCCTTCGTGGGGCTTAACAATAACACAAAATAGTATATGCACAATATCGGATTTGGATCGGTCTCGTCTGACCTATACCCCGATCCAGCAGAAAATGCCAGTATCGGAGTGATACCGATACTGAATATCGGATTGGCGCA
Source organism: Sinocyclocheilus anshuiensis (assembly GCF_001515605.1). Taxonomy (NCBI): domain Eukaryota; kingdom Metazoa; phylum Chordata; class Actinopteri; order Cypriniformes; family Cyprinidae; genus Sinocyclocheilus; species Sinocyclocheilus anshuiensis. The sequence goes on along the minus strand of NW_015557124.1, from coordinate 1,116,911 downwards.
CACCTAA
>NW_015557124.1:1107798-1116584 GCF_001515605.1 Sinocyclocheilus anshuiensis | reverse complement strand
TCAGCGACCAGCACGGATCAGCTCTAGGCATGACGAAGCGGATATCGTCCTATTTTGGAAGGCCAAACAAAGTAGGTTCGTTTTCACAATTAAACACACGGCGTCTTCACGACAGGGTGGCGGGGGCAACAACAATACCTTTGAGACTTTAGTCTTTGCAACTTTAGGGATCTTATCTATGCACGAACAGCTTGTAACACTCCAAAGATAAAGGAAAATTTGAAATTGCATCATATGACCCCTTTAAACTGATAGTAATCAAAAGAGCCCACAGACATGTTATTGCTGACATACCACATTCGGTAAGGCCAACGCAAAAAAAAATATATATATATTATCATGATATTATCTGTGAGAAACTTTATCAACACTATCAAAACAGTAGCATATAACACTAGTGCAGAGATCTGTAGAACAAGTATGTTACGTCTATGCTATTTTGTATTGTAATTAAATTTTCACAGTCATGCCAACAACATTCATAAGGGCACTAGACAAAGTTATCATCTATATTGCAATGGTTATTAATGAAAACTTATAACAGTAATAGGCCTATGTATTGCTTAATGAATAATAAACAACTGATAAAATTATATAGCCCTAACCTAAAGTAATGGTGCAATGTGATATAATTTAACAATGCTCATTCCTCCAAAACAGAGAAAACATCTTTCACAAACATCTACATATCTGTCTCTTTTAAAGTGTTTAGCATATATAATGAGTTGTATGTGGGGTTATTATAGCACAATTCCCATGCACCCAGACCTCACTCATTTTCAAACCCTGGCTACAGCCATGACATGCAGAATATGCCATTACATCTTTCTTTTTTTTTCTTTCTATTGAGAAAGAAAAGGATATGAGAGAGGTAATTAAAATGTGTTTTAACTGAAGCAGATTAAGGCAATTAAGACAGAATTCAGAAACATACACTATCACTATTGCACAACATTCATCCAATAATTAAATAAATAAAGTAAATAAAGGATTGGATGTAGTACAATAATGTAAAAATGTTCAGTCTTGTTGATGTCATGCATAATTATATAGGAAATATCATGGTTTTGAAGTGAATGAAGAATTTTAATCATTTTTAATTAATTAAAATACCTTTTTTTACCCTCTAATTGTATAATTTTTTTATACTTCTTGTTTACTGTTTTCACTGTTACTTTGCTGTTTTAGTGATTTTGCACTGCCTTGGCCATACACAGCATCAGTTATTGTCATGCCAATCTAGCGCACATTTTCTCATACAAAATCCATTGAATTGCATAAGAAAAGGGAAAAGCATGACGAATAGATCAGATGCTGACAGCTGGAAACAAGAGAGTCCAGATCCAGGAACTTCCGAGGCAAAACTCAATGAGCCTTCACTAATCCAGTCCGTGTTTTCTCTGTTCTGATACTGGCCACTGGGCTGTGCGGTTTATCTGCGAGAGGGAGACACCTTTCTTTCTTTCTTTCTTTCTTTCGACATTAACTACTGGAAAAAGCAACTGATGCAAACACTTAAAACAATAAAAACAACTTCTTGTCATGCACATTTATGTTTTCCATATATTTATTAATTTTAATAAACAATTTGTTTAATCATATTTTTATGAATCATTAAAATAGCTAAAATTATTAAATGTATTTTTATTGTATTTTTTTTTATTTTACAGTGTTGTGTATTTAATATTATTTCAGTAAAATGTGTTCTAGTGTTTGCTTCAGCATCTCCTAAAGCAAAACTCCATGAGTCTCATGAATCCAGTCCGTGTTTTTCCTTTTTCTCACCTAGCGCACATTTTCTCATACAAAATCCATTGAATTGCATAAGAAAAGGGAAAAGCATGACGAATAGATCAGATGCTGACAGCTGGAAACAAGAGAGTCCAGATCCAGGAACTTCCGAGGCAAAACTCAATGAGCCTTCACTAATCCAGTCCGTGTTTTCTCTGTTCTGATACTGGCCACTGGGCTGTGCGGTTTATCTGCGAGAGGGAGACACCTTTCTTTCTTTCTTTCTTTCTTTCTTTCTTTCTTTCTTTCTTTCTTTCGACATTAACTACTGGAAAAAGCAACTGATTGACAAGCAATGGACAAAACTAGAAAAAGTATTTTTTTCGTCTGATGTATAAGATATCTCATTTCACATCAAATTAACATTATATTATCTTGTGACAAAGATTAAGAGTAAAACTTAGACAGTTAATTTTTTTATTTTTATTATAATTGTATTATTTTTTAGTTTTATTCGTTTATAAATAGGTGCAATACAAATGTATCATTTTTGTCATGCCAATAAAGCACTCTTAAATTGAAAAATTGAAAAAATTGAGAGAGAGACAGAGAGAGAGAGAGAGAGAGAGAGGGAGGATTGCTACTTTCTCTCCGCTGATAGAAACACACAGCAGAAGTTGAGAGCGCGCCGCTCCGGATCTCTTCTGGAGGTTTCGCTGTTCTAATCACACGCGCGTTCGTTCTGAGCGGATCCGTCGGAGAATTCTGCTATGAGCCGGATGCGACAGAAAGCGTGATTGATCATTGATGAGCGATTGAATGATTTAAACATTTGTCTACCGCATCGGCTGGATTTGCGCACAGGAGGGATGTTGAAGACACCTGTCGTGGTTTTCACTTCTTTATCGCTGCTATTGTCGCTGTCATGTGCTGGAGATGTAAAATCGCGCAGCTGCAGCGATGTGCTCCAGGCTTTCACGACCAAAGGCTTCAGTCTCCATAATGTGCCACACCAGGAGATATCAGGTGAGGACGAGGTGCCAACATCGTGCCACATCACAAACTCGGGCGAAAAGCGCATTTCTGCTTACATTTCAGTTAGACTCGGGCGGAGAACAGTCCGTGCTCATGCTTCAGGTCCTATTGATCATTAATGGGCTTGATCAGTGCTGATTTGCGGATGATTTACATGTAATGAACGAGAAAATCTGAGCTCAGTAATTCGGGGATTTGGTGACTTGATCTTTAAAAACGTTTACTACCACAGTTGTCTTCAGTATCTATGGATATATAGACGGCGTTAGGTCATTTAGCTTATGCATGTTATTGAACAGATATTGGGCATAATTTGTGTGCTTAAATGTTAAACCTATGCATTTCTGAGTATGCACGACTTGGAGAAGTTGAAAAAGTCTCAACCTTTCCCATATATACCTACTTAAAAAAAGTTACATTTTGTATTATTATTTAAACTGTCAATGCAAATCCATATACATAGCTCAAAACGAGCAATTCTGAGGCCAAACTACATTTGCATTCAGCTTAAAAAGTAAATGCAATTTTGAGGTCCATTTATTTAACTTTTGTAAAACTATCTGCACGTTAACATGCAGAAATCTTGTCAAATTAATACAGATCCAAATGAGCAAAACCAAGATTTTCTTCTGAGATTGACTGAAAATGTTACTGAAAACCACACAAGAAAGACAAACCTACAGGTTTTCTTCGGTAACACAGTACCATCAGCCATCTTCATTAATGCAACTTTTTCACACACTCACAAAAAAATGACCAGTTGTTTGTAAATCTGTGCATTATGATGCAACTCATAAACTCTTGACAGAGATTTACCCACATTGTAAGAGTTTTGCAGCTCTGCCTTCAATTAAAGCCCACTCGTGCAATATCAACAGCCCCAGTAGGTGGCCCTACTCACTCAGTAGGATGAGCCTCTGTTTAGCTTTGGATTTATGGAGTCCTTAAGGCCATAGTGTAGCTTTAATTCATACTCCATGCTGTGGCATATATAGGCTTTTTTCTCTTTGTTATCTGTTGTGAAGTAATCACATTTGAGGGCTTCACCCAGTAAAAGCAGATTACCGTGGTAGGGACATAATGCAGAAGATGAGCGAATGTTTGAAAGGATAAGATAATGTAGTCATAATGTGTTTGATCCCACAGTACAGTTGCATTTGGCTTAAAATGACATTTGTTGCTCGTCCTGATGGCAGGCAAAGCCGGATGTTGCATGGTTGTGATGATGATGTTTGATTTTTGTGAAGTACTTTTCAAATAAATTAAACATGCACATTGATTTTGGCAAAAGTTTGGCGGTGAATAATGCAGGAACGCTGGAATATTGGGGACTTAGAAGCACTGAAATGGACCTGCAGGATGTGTGTACAAGCAGTGTTTTGTGCATTTCTAAAATAAGATTATTTTGTCTTTTCCCTGTGGTCTCAGCTGTGAGCATGTTGTCTTATGGTTGTTCTCCAAGGGCTCAATCCCCGTGAGCATCTGGTGTGAATGTCTGCTGTTGATGTTGGTCCACGTCTATGTACAGTATACAGTATATGTATTCCTGCTGTTGTGTAGTGAGCCATAATATAATAGCATGCAATAGCGTATACAAGAATACATATGCAATGCAAATGCAAATCAGTTTAGTGCTGACAAAAGCGATGGCCTTAAATTCAATAGGTTTTTCTTGTGTAAGTAACCTGAAGTTGTGGCTTGCTTATTTAGAGGCTGCAGTAACTGTTGAACGTGTGTGTGTGTGTGTGTGTGTGTGTGTGTGTGTGTGTGTGTGTGCGCGTGTGTGTGTGGCGTGCACTGAAGAAATGTTTGTGTGGGATTCAATTCAAAACAGTTTCTCTCAGAAATTGCTAGTATATTTCATACATGCAGTAATTGCAAAGGAACGGGGTTAGAGTAGAAAGACTGAAATAGTATTTCCTTGTAAAACATACTATACTCCAGTGATCTTTATTTACAACTTCAAAATATTTTTTTTTACAGTGTAGGTTGGATATAAAGCCAGGCAATTTTTTTGACACTGAAGTCTAAATGTCATTGCATTAGATACGAAATACCAAAGCAAGTGTATTTTATTTGAGTGACGAACATGAGGAAAACTGGCTTCATACATGCACTAAAATCATTGAGCAAAAATGACTCATGATTGGACAAAACGTCCTGCTTAAACCAGGTTTGACCACTAAGCTTAAGCTGAGGGGTTTTTGGCACATGCCAGGCTTGGAGACCATGCGACTGATCAACTAAAACAGCTGAACAATTTAGCAAGACTTAACCAGTTTCAGCTTGAAAAGATGAAATTATTATGTTACATTCAGAGAAAGGCACATAAAGATTAATTTGTGTGTTTAACTGTAAAACATGCATATTTTAGCATGCACTTGGATGTTGTACTTAGATAAATTGAAGATGTCTCAATCTTATAGACCATATCAGCTTTTATTTGCAGATGATATCCATGCAAACTGCAATCACATATAGTAAATCATTATATAAATAGCTCAAAAATGAAAAAAACAAAAAGACAAAAACTACAATTGCATTGTTTAAATATAAATATAATGCAACATTCCAAAGCAAGTGCATTTTGTTTGGATGAAAAACAGTTCATACATGCACTAAATATCATTGAGCAAAATACACTGACAAAAAATGACTCATGCTTGGACAAAACGTCCTGCTTAAACCAGTCTAAGGTGGTTTGTTGGTCTCAGCTGAACAGTAAGATGTGTCAGCTGGTCTAATTTAGATGGTTAACATAAGGTTATGAACAAACATTCTTCCAGTACCATTAACAGACAGTTCGTTCAAAGTTATCCAGTCTTTAATAACTTTTTGAAAATGTTAGCACAACAACAGTATTTATACATCATACATGGAAAGTTTTTTAAGACAGTTTAGTTGGATGTTCGTCTAATGTTTTACGTTACTAGTATCAGATGGTTTAGAAATCATACAAAAGTAACATTCCCATAATATTTTCAAAATAATAAACTGGAACATTCCCTTAATGTCGTCTTTACATTTACATTTACATTTAGTCATTTTGCAGACGCTTTTATGCAAAGCGACTTACAATTGGGGAATACATAAAGTGATTCATCTTAAAGAGGCAAACAGTCAATACCAAGTTACAGGCATTGTCTAAATCAGTACAAGCTAGAAAAGGAAGGAATAAATAAAGAGAAAGACACAGTTTTTTTTTGTTTTTGTTTTTTTATTAAAAAAAAATGACATGTAATTTTTTTTTTTGTAATCTTTAAATTCACATAACCAAGAAAAAAAAAAAAAAAAAAAACCTCTATAACTTAATGGAGCATGTTAGCAAAACAACCTTGGAACATATTTTTGTTAGCCAGGATTGAACCTTATGAAAGTTTATATGTAGCTCAAAAATTTACAATTTTGAGACCAACACATTAGATTCAGTTTAAAAAGATTTATTAATATAAATATAATACAAAATACCAAAGCAAATAGTTTTTGTTTGAAATGAAAGATAGCTCAAGCACTTTTGTTCATAGTTAATGTGATGTTAATGTGAACTTCATACTCTACATCCACTACAAATCACCAAAACACCAGCTGATTCCAACATATTGAGCAAAAATGTAGGGACTTTCGCACCGTGTAGTTCTAGGAATTAGCCAGCAGGGTGGTTCCTAGAGAACCAGAGAACCAATTTCCAATTTCTTTATTTTTACATGGCTTTCAGACCCTGCTCTGAAGAGGGGCTTCTGCACCGAAGGAACCTTTTCATAGTTCTTAGAACTACTGGCGGAAGTACCCGCTTTTTGTCGTTTTTGCACTGGAACTTCGTTTCCAGTTTGGGGCACCTAAATTAGCGCCTGCTTCATAGTAGGGTCTAAACAGATCTATAGGAACTACCAGTGACGTAAATGTACGCTGATTTTCCAAACGCACACGAAACAGGAACTATGGAAATGTTCGTCCGGTGTAAAAGCCCCTTTTGTAAACTGGTCTAATTTAGAGGGGGTTTGGCACTTGTATGTGGTCGATCAACTAAACCAGCTGTGCTTTAGAGACTTTTAAACAGTTTTCAGCTGGAAAAGATGAAATGATATCTAAGAAAAGCAGTAGCTTATGATCTTTTGTCTGCAGAGATGATATTTGGTGTAATTATTTTACTATGTATTGCAATGACATTTACACAGTTTTTAGTGCGATGTATGTTATCTGAACATACGTTTGTGAAGAGTTCATCTTATTTGGCAACTGTTTGTCCAGTGCTTTTCCTATCATTTCTATCATCCAGTCATTGATACTGGTTTTGTATGCAGTTACATTAACATTCAGAAATGAGCTACAGGAGTGAAATCACCCAAACATGAGCATCAACCTTTGGAGTTCAAAATATAAAGATTTATAAAACAAAAACCAACAGCATTAGTTGTACTTGACGTGCATTTACACAGTTTTAGGGTAAGTCGTTGATTTCAGAGCACGCTTAATTTGAAACAGACACATGTGGGAATATTATATCAAAGTTTGAGACACTTAGAGCAAACTAAACGCAGAGATTCAAACAAAATAAGTTAAATCACTCCCCGCTCTACAGTATATCAATGTCACATCAGGCTCATGGGTGTGTGAGAACATTCCACAAAACACGGATCATACAATTCCCAAATCATGAGATTAGATTTCCCAACTCCGGCCAAAACCAAACAGACAAACCCAATGAAAGTCAAAGCACAAACATTTAAGCTACATGATGTATTGGGAAACAGCGCTGGAAAACATATATATATATGGAAATGAAAAATACAAGCTTTACATGACAGCTTTTGTTATTTTGATACACTATAAAAATTATATTTTGAAGCTGTAAATAAAACAAAGATTATTGGAGCATATTTTACAAGGAACTACTATTTTAGTTTAGTTTTTACATCAAATTTCCATATTTAATTCAGTGTTACTTACCATTACTTTATAATTACTTGTTAAATGTACTAGCTATTTCTGAGTGTTTTTTTTTTTCTTCTTTTTTTTTTCTGCAGTGCAACTGCATTAAAGCTATTAAATATTTCTAATTTGAAAATCTTATTTTTGGGAAAAAAAAAAAAAAACGTACAAGATGGAAATTTATACTGATATTTTTTTAACTCCGCATGCACAAAGCAGGGTTGTGTTATCAAATTAGAATTATTTCACTCAGTTTTCTAAACTAAAACAACCATTTCCACACAGTCATATAATATCTGAACCATATTGTCATGTTGTGAAATATACACAAGTTAGTGCTATATAGAATTGCTCGTGCTGTGAGATATGAGATGTTGACCGAACCGCCCACGTCTACCACTGCCGCTACTTTATTAACACTCAAGACAGTTTGACAGATACTAAATGGACTTATTTTGCTGGAGGAAGGTTCCTCTGTCATATCATAGGCGTTTCTGGCATGTTCAGCAAGATCTTGGACACAGCTCCGTGTTTAATATCACATCCACCTGTGTGTAGGGCAGCGCTGCTGATCCCAGCTGTCTGTTCCCATCTCTCTGCTTCACTCCTCACTTCTGTCTCTCTCTTTGTGTCTCTGCATGTCGTCTAATCACTCTGCTTAATGAAAATCTTGGCCTCTAAATGTCAGGAGCTGGAGCGAAAGGCTTTGATCAGTGTCGCCTATGTGCTCGTTCTGTTTGTCCAGCGCCGGCGTATTGAACGACATCCATTTGCATTCATTATGGAACACAGACTTGCACAAACACAGAGTGCTTCGCCAACATCGTGCCAGTTAGGAGGTGAACAAGAAGTACAAAGAGAGAACTTGAATTAAAATATGCTAATTTATGTGAGAAGAATGAATGATGCTGCCGCTGTCATCAGCAGCAGGTGAGGAAACAGAGCCTTGCTTCAATAGATCAGAGCAATATTTTTATGATTATACTGTATATATAGAATACCATTAAATATAGATTTATATAGAATACCATTAAACCTTAGTAAATTACAAAACATTTGTTGAAATGTAAACATGTTAAGAAACTAAGTAA
>NW_015557124.1:1105764-1107638 GCF_001515605.1 Sinocyclocheilus anshuiensis | reverse complement strand
ACACACACACACACGCACACACACACACACACACACTAGTAAAGTAAGGCTTTGTCCTCAGATAAATCATTCGGTTGATTAATCACACATGTCTGATTGTTGCTCCTCTCGTGAGCTCATTTGGTCTCTTAACAGGCTGTTGTTTGCGTGGAACGGGTAAATCGCTGCCTGACAACACAGAGGTCATCTGGGAAGAGTTACTTAGCATTACACTTTATTTCTTTATTTCAGTTTCTCTTCGCTTTTTTAGTATTACTTTCCTACATTCTCATTCCCAGATAAAAGGGAGGTGATGTAAATGTAAACAATCTTAAAACAATGTTTATGGAACATTCCTATGATGTTATTATTATGTTCTCCTAATGTTGAGAGGAAACATTGTTCTTATTTGCATGTTCTTAAAGATAACATTTTCAAAACTGTTTCAAAATGCTAAAATGGAATGTTCCTCTAAGGTTAGCATAACAAAGAAAAGTTCTTTAAATATAAAAAAATGTGGTTTAAATGTTGAGGAACATTCAAATGTAATGTTCATATATGTCCATTAAATATAGATTTATATAGAATACCATTAAACCTTAGTAAATTACAAAACATTTGTTGAAATGTAAACATGTTAAGAAACTAAGTAAGTGTGCCTTTTCTGTGATAAAAGACTGAGCAATATTAATATTTTGTCATGTACTCAAAATAAATAAATAAATAAATAAATAAATAAAATAGTACAAATATAAAAACTAAGCTTATTTTATTTCAGTTAGATGCCAGACAAGCATTTTTATTTAGTTTAAGTTGATGTACTAAAATAACAAAACAAAAAAAAAGAAGAAAATAGAACCAAAATGAATAAAAACTATATAGACATAACAAACAAACAAATAAATAAACAAATATAGACTAGAAAACTATAACTATATAGGCATTTTGTAAATTAAAAAAATAAATAAATCAATAACCTAATGGAAATCACACACACACACACACACACACACACACCCACACGTCATTCATTCATTCATTCATTATTTTATACAGGTATAGATATTAATAGAATTACTAAAACCTGAACAAAATGCTATATATAAAAATGCTATTAATTAATTAATTTATTTATTTATGTATTTATTTATTTATTTATTTATATATATATATATAATATAATATATATATATAAGTCATACAGGTTTGAATGAATGATAACAGAAAGCTAATTTGTGTCCCCAACTGTCCCTTTAAAGCCTCCATAGTTCATTATAGAAGCAAGACTACATTATAGTTCAAAAAGTATATGTTTTCGATTTGATTAGATTTTTCCTTCTCATCGTCAGTGGTAATAGAGAAATCTAATATTAGCTCAGGGCCTGTATATAATATGGCAGAAAACTCTACTCTGGCAGTTGCTTGATGTACGGACTTCTGGGAAATCCTCCTACAAGAGCCTCCAGTGATGTTCGCTGAAAGAGAATATTATTTATAGATTAATGTGTTTCTATCAAAAGGCTGTTCATGTTGTTCACTGAGTTACAGACGTGATTATTATCATCTCTAAAGGTCAAAAATTTACTCTCACATCTGTAAATGCCACATGCCGCTAAAATTGGCTTTGACAATTAAGCAAATAAAAGAGTTGGTTAGTAATTATGTGTTGTAAGTTGGCTATTACTGTTAGCATTACTTTATAGTAAGTTGTGCTAATAAGTGCTATGTTGGCTAGTAATTGTTGCTAGTATTTTGAAAGAAATATCTCTTCTGCTCACCAAGGCTGCATGTTTTTGATAAAAAATACAGTAAAAATTGTGAACAATTATTACAATTTAAAATAACAGTTTTCTATGTGAATATCTGTTAAAATGTAATTTATTCCTGTGATCAAA
>NW_015557124.1:1105028-1105395 GCF_001515605.1 Sinocyclocheilus anshuiensis | reverse complement strand
ATTATTACAATTTAAAATAACAGTTTTCTATGTGAATATCTGTTAAAATGTAATTTATTCCTGTGATCAAAGCTGTTTTTTCAGCATCATGACTCCAGTCTTCAGTGTCATATGATCCTTCAGAAATCATTCTAATATACTGATTTGCTGCTCGAGAAACATTTCTGATTATTATCAATCTTGAAAACAGTTATGCTGCCCAATATTTTTGTGGAAATTCTGATAAATTTGATTTTTCAGGATTATTTAATGAACAGAAAGTTCAAAAGAACAGCATTTATTTCAAACGGAAATCTTCTGCAATATTATAAATGTCTTTACTGTCACTTTTGATCAATTTAATGCATCCTTGATGAATAAAAATATT
>NW_015557124.1:1070774-1104867 GCF_001515605.1 Sinocyclocheilus anshuiensis | reverse complement strand
AATGTCATTACTGTCACTTTTGATCAATTTAATGCATCCTTGATGAATAAAAATATTAATTTCTTTTAAAATAATGCTAATGATGTCCGAGTTGCTTAAAGGGGTCATATGATGCTGCTAAAAAGAACATTAGTTTGTCAGAACAGCCGGCATTGTAGTCTACTCTCCCAGGATCAGGAAACAGTCATGTTGCACACATCTGAATATTTGGGTTGAACTGTTCTGGAACAGTGTTGTAAATATAACTTAATCACTGATTTCTAGTCGTGTCCTCTTTTGGAAGACCAAACAAAGTAGTTTCGCTTTTCAAAATGTCGAGTCTCCACGACATGGCGGAGGCGGCAATACTACAGCGAGAATAAAAGTTACGCCTTCTTTCTTTGCGTGAACATTTGGGCGGCGTTATGCAAATCTTCCCACATTGTGACGTAGACATGTGGGGGCGTGTTTAAACGAGGCGTTTTAGGTGGGCGTGGATGAGTCTTAAATTTTATAAAGAATATCTCTTTGGATTTGAGACTTTAGTCTTTGCAACTTTAGGGATCTTATCTATTCAGGAACAGCTTGTAACACTCCAAAGAGAAAGGAAAACTTGAAATCGCATCATATGACCCCTTTAACGTGCGATTCAATTAACTTTTTTCTCCAAATGTTGTCATTTTCAGGAAAAATAATGATTTCAAGCGAGCGCATGTGCAAATATCTGACATTTGGGACGGTGATAAACTCCAATTCAGATTCCCCGTGAACCACGACAAGCGTAATTGGTTTTTCTTTACGTCTCCCAAATAATCCGAGCATAAATATGCCGCAAACGAGCTGCTGCCCCGGAGGAGAGAGGCTGTAGAAAGCACTTAATTAATGCTAATTAGGAATACTAACAGGAGCGCATCAGGTGCTGCACACACAGATCCGGATTAGATGGTGGCAGTCGTGTTTACCCCTTCAGAGGATGCTCCATAAATTAATAAATTCAATATTAATAAAGCTCAAAGACATGTTTTCATTAACTGGCCAACGCTCAAGTTAATTATTTGGACAGCGTTTTTTCACCACAGAACGGCTGCATTTGATTAATAGCGCTTTGAAGGTGAGCTGCATTAAAGAGGCGAGCCGAACGGCGCCCTGGAGAGCGTTCAGATGCACAGGAAGTAATGAAGGCATTAATACTGTGGAAATTGACTGCTACAGGAAGTTGTAGCTCAGACATAAGGTGTTTGGAAGCGTGGGCGAGGTGAAAACCCGATGCTTTGTTTTCCCTGTCAGCCGTGAGATGCTGATAGCGTTGCTTTCTTGCCTCGCCGTCTCCCCTGGAGCAGCAAGAAAACCAACACTACATTATTCTAGCGCTGCTTGCAGGGCTTGTAGTCACTGTCAGCATCATTTGGGACTGTTGTTGTTGTGGTGGTGCTGCTATATAGTTTGTTTTCCTCCAAACTTTCTGGTTTTCTTCTGCGTGTTTGTTTTTCAGCAGTCTGACTTTGTTAAATGGGATGTTCTTTGAAACAGCTGATGTCGGGATCAAGCCGAGTGTCAAGTTTGGTATTTATTTTATTTGTGCAATAGGAAAATGGTGTATTAACGATAAAAAGTCTATAGTGTTGGTGAGATTTTGATAAAGGCTGGTTTCATTTCTGAACACAGAGCATTACATTAATCAAAGGGGTTTAAATTGCAGCTCTGACATCTAAAGCATGTGCTACTTGGCTTTTAAATGCAGATTTGTTCAAGCTACGTTTTATAGCCGCTTTGCTGCACAATCTTGCCAACTCACATTTATGGGGAATTTATGGAAGTCTCACCTTGGCCGACCCGTGTGCCTCCTTTAATGATGCTGGCCTGCAGTGAATCGCTTATTGTTTAATTTTGATGCAGAATCGGTCGTCTGCAGTGTTGAACTTTGAAACTGTAGTTTGCCAAGCTGAAAGGCTTGTGATATTTAGTAGAATTTGAGGATCTCAGTTTAAAAAAAAAGATCCTAAAAATACACCCTTAATAGAGACAGAGCCTGTTACATGACTGACTGAGAGATGCACATGCACATATGAAAAAAAGAAAAAAAAAACCTTCTACTTGGCGGTGGGCATTAATGAGTGGGCTTGTCAAAACAAACGTATCTAGGTCTAAAAATACATTGTACATCACACACGGTGATTATTTATAATTATATACTGCTACTATGTAAAACTATGCCACTTATTTAGGTAAATTCAATTCAACAAAATCAATATATTAATTAATTAATTCATACATATTAATTTATTGTGCATTGATATTTTTTCTCATTTATGTTTATATATTTATTTAGATATCACAATTTTTTATCATTGAGACATTATTATTGATTTGTTTGTTTATTTATTTATTATTAATGTGCTGAAAAATAATAGTACTTGGTGATGGGATTCTGAATTAGTATATTTTGTTCATAGATTTATTCATATGTGTATATCAGTGATTTTGTATCATTGAGTTACTATTATAGTTTTTATTATTTTGAATCCGTTTTTATTTATATATTTTTCATTGTGATTTTAATTGTAATTAATTTTTTTGTCATTTTTAGTAGTGTTTATGTTTTATGTATGTCTGTTAATTTTATTTCAGTTTTATGTTTAGTTATTTTAGTATGTCAGGTTAAACTAAACAATATATATATTTTTTGGGTATATTTTATTCGATTTTATTCCAGTGAATGCATATTTTATTGTAAATATCTTTTTTTATTTATTTTTTATCATTTTAGTTTTAGTTGAAATGAAACTTACTTGAAAGGAGAGGCATTTAAAAGACAACAATAGAAATATGAAAAAAAAACAATAAGAATATATATATATATATATATATATATATATATATATATATATTTACATATTTCATATTTAGCTTATTGCATGTTAAATGCTTGTCATTTCTGTTGATTACAGTGCTCCTCATATAATTAGGTGTATTAGTTTTACATCTCATTTCTCCATGGCAAGACAAGTAAAAAGTAAAAATGTACACACTCTCCCCGATCTATTTTATATTCTCGTCTGCTTTATCAAAAACAATGCTATGGTTATAAATAAGACTCGGTCTCTTAAAGACTGCGGCTGACAGTGTAGAGCGTCTGTGAAGGAATCCAGAGAAACCTGCGAGCGTTTTCAAGTCTGACAGCGATGGGTCAGAAAAACAATGGAGAGATGCAGTGAGACGGACTGACAGCGGAGCGCTGCTTCATAGCGAGCTGCTCCTCTAGTGCTCCTCTACTTGGCCAAATCAGCTGTCAGCCACTTCATTACACACCAGGCAGTCTCTCAGTAAGGCCTGGCCTCCAAACACACCTGTGTGTGTGATGCACCGAGAAACAGCCAGAGCCAGAGAGAGACTTTCTTCATTCAGTCCATGGGACGCTCTTATACGGGCTTCCAAAAGTATTTGGAAACTTCAAATGCATGAAGGTCTTTGAATGGACAATATACTTTAAAAAGTGACATTTCTATTAAAGATAGAACACAGGTATTCTTTCCAAGCCCTAAAATCAGCAGTTGGTTAAATCCATGATGAAGAAAGGTGAAATTAGCATTAATGTGTTTTGTTATATAATGCATTGACTTTCATACAGTGTCACTAACACTACCGTTTAAAAGTTTAGGGTCAGAAATAACATTTTTGTGAAATAAATTGATGTTTTTATTATACAAGGACACTTTAAATTGACCAAAAGTAGCAGTAAATACATTTATAATGTTAAAAAATATTTATATTTCAAATTAATGCTCTCATGTATTTCCACAAAAATATTAGGCAGCACAACTGTTTTCAACATTGATAATAATCAGAAATGTTTCTTGAGCAGCAAATCAGCATATTAGAATGATTTCTGAAGGAATGTGTGACACTGAAGACTGCAGTAATGATGCTGAAAATTCAGATTTGATCACTGAAATGTATTACAGTTTAACAGAAATTCACATAGAAAATAGCTATTTTAAATTGTAATAATATTTCACAATTTTACTGTTTTTACTGTATTTTTTATCATATAAATGCAGCCTTGGTGAGCAGAATAGACGTCTTTCAAAAACATAAGACAATCTTACAGATTCAACAGTTTTAAACAGTAATGTCTAATAAAAGTATTGCAGTATGTAAAGTTGACATAGGATATAATTTTACTGTAATTTACTATAATTTGACTGTAATATTTTCATTTTTAAATTGTAATAATATTTCACAATTTTACTGTTTTTACTGTATTTTTTATTATATAAATGCAGCCTTGGTGAGCAGAATAGACGTCTTTCAAAAACATAAGACAATCTTACAGATTCCACAGTTTTAAACAGTAATGTCTAATAAAAGTATTGCAGTATGTAAAGTTGACATAGGATATAATTTTACTGTAATTTACTATAATTTGACTGTAATATTTTCATTATTCAACTGCAAAAAAAAAAATCAAAATCAAAAAATATTGAATGAATCATGTGGCTGCATTTGAAATTAACCCACAGCATATTTGCACAGAAAGATCATAAAAATAAAACACGATTTTAATCAACATTTTGCCTTAATTATTTAATGTAAAAGAAAATTGAATACGGAAACATTTTAGAAGTACTGAAATTACAATTTATTTTTATTTATTTTTATTTATTTATGAATTTACATATTGCTCTAAAAATGAAAACAAACAAGCAAAAGCTCAGTTTAATGATTTAAATCCAGTAGAAACAGGCAGCCTCTTGGGAGTCCTTGAAAATGCTGCTCATCAGGACCCCAAACACAAAAGTAAAGGCATTTTCAAGCTGGTAAGCTAAAAGAGCTTTAATGTCCTACAGCTAACTGAAGTTGTGATGTTTGTGTGTTGTTCTGTGATGCCTAATAATGAGTAAAGCTTAGGCCTGTATGGGAATCTATCAGAAACATTGTGTGAATATCCTACAGTGTAGTGTGACTTGCTAAAACATGCCACTTTAAACAGCAGTTTTGCATATTATTTACTGTGCATGCAGATTGAGAAACTGCATGAAATGTTTAA
This sequence comes from Sinocyclocheilus anshuiensis, assembly GCF_001515605.1. Lineage (NCBI taxonomy): Eukaryota > Metazoa > Chordata > Actinopteri > Cypriniformes > Cyprinidae > Sinocyclocheilus > Sinocyclocheilus anshuiensis. The sequence continues at coordinate 1,099,841 of NW_015557124.1, read as the reverse complement.
ATGTTTGTAGTTTTAAAAACGCATTTGTCGCACAGAAGGAACATTTAAATGAAATTGTGAGGCAAAAGCCGTTTAAAAACTTATCATAGGCCATATATCAAACCCTGTCGGGCCACCTGTTGAGTATTTTCCCAGTGATTATTATTTATGTGTCACTCTCTCTGATGTAATTGTGTATAGTGTGTGTGTATATTTAGGTTCACTACATGTACCAGACGTATTAGTGCAATAAAAACAAGTGCTACTGAAGTCCGTTTTAGGTGTGCTGGAGGTACAGAGGTGTGTAATTAGGCAGTGGGGGATTTCGAGTGATTGCAGAATAGCTTTGAATAGCGGTGCCGGTGGTGGAGAGGGAGTAGACAGCGCTGTGAAGGGCCACTCGGCACGGCTGTAAGGGAAGATGTTCCTCAGAGACTCGCCGCTCACGAGACTTCATTAAAGCAGCTCGGGGCTGTCGCTGGCGATTTGTTCACAACAAGTGCTGTCTGCGTTTAACCAGACTGTGACAGCCACAACTGCCTGGGTTGAATACAGCTCCCATGATGTTCGGATTGCTGTTTTGTGGCTTTGTTTGTAGCTTTGAGATCTATACGCTGGTGTACTGCTAAATGTTGATGCAATTGCAAAAGGGGTATTGGATTTACTTTGAGACAGCTTTCACTCAGAAATTGCGAGTAAATTTCACAAATGCCTAACAACACATTGAATTAAACGTGACATTTTGAAGTCAAAAGACTGAAATTGTAAAACACTCCAATAATATTGAATGTTTTATTTACAACTTCATCTTTTGGCTGATCTTTTAACATCTTTTTAGCATCTTTAACTGGCTATAAATATTGTTAATGTTCTCTATTATAGAGTTGGAAGTGGCAATTTATCGTCATTTAAGGCTGTTCCTGTTTTAGGTTACATGATAAAATCAAAGCTACTGAATAGTCAGTTTTGTCAAGAAATGTAATTAATAAATGTTATGTTGATGCTGGTTTGTAGTCTGACAGATTCAAATGATTTCAGATAAAAAAAAATCAAAGTTTATGTAACCAGCTGTTATAGAAATCACAACAATTGTAAACGTTTAATTGTAAATATATTATGTGCACACACATGCATGTCATTTAATTTGATTTTATAATTTGATTTTATTTATATTTATACATATTTATTTATTTTATTTTATCATTTTAATGTACTGTTTCTATTATTTGTTTATTAATTGAACAATAATAATACTAAATGATAATAATTTATATAATTAATATTGATAATAATAATAAATTATTATTAATCAAATATATAATTATAAACTTATAAATTATTATTATTACTGATAGTTATTTATCATTTAATAATTGTAATATCGATATTAAATATAAAATATTTTTTTTATTATAATTTTTAGAATTTTATTCTTTGGGTTTTATATTTATGTATTTATTTATTTTATTTATTTTTATTTTATTTTTTTTTTTTTTTAAATATTACTATTTGGGTTCAGTTTTATTTTATTCTTATTTGTCCAGTTAGTAATTGTAGTGCTTCATGTTAAACTTATTTCACTTAATTGCCAATTTTCTTTGAAGTCCATCTCAATGTCAATGACAGCCACCATGTTTAAATCTTGACAACTGCTTCATGGCAAAATGTCATTAAATAGTGAGATTTTCATTTTCAATTCAATGCAAAATGTCTAAGTCAAAATAATGAAGCATCACAGCGTGTTTCTCTGCCTCTGACTAGAAACACTGTAACTGAATGACAAATTCATGTTCTGTGAAACAGGTGCATGCTTGACCTGTAATATTACTTTAGAGCCAACATGCTGTTTCACTTTTGTAGTGTGGTGAAATGGGGTATTTAATGGAAAAAAATAAATAAAATGGGCAATTGATTGTAGGGTAAGAAGTGGTTGCATAAGGCAGGTGGGTGAAGGGAAAGGGTTACAAAATTTGTTTTTGGATTTTGATGAAAGGCTGCTAAATGACCCGTGCAACATGCTCCATGGCTGCAGAGTCTCAAGACTGTTTCTAAAGCGTGATCAGTGCATGTGTGTGTTCGTGTGTATGTGTGTGGTCTTGTTTGGTTTTTATTTCTCGAGCGGCTATGATGCTGCTACTTCATCTTGCTGCTGGAATGAGAGCGCTTTGTTTTCATCTGACGCCATCCAACATATTGCAGCTTTAATTCCACTCTCCTCCAGAGACACGTGGAGAAACGTCGGCACATTACTCTCTGCCATGGTGTCATATGTGAAGAAGAGATGCCAACCAAGTTCTCGCATGAAGTATCCAGTTCTTCAAGATGTTTCTCCTAAAATGCCTTTAGAGAATCTTTGGAGAAGATTGAACATTGAAGAATTCGCAGGATAATTGAAGCAGAAAAATCCTACATTAAGATGACAGCAACTCCATTCGAGAGGAGAAATCTGAGCACAGTTTGTGATATTGTTGAGATTCCTATGAAATCTACAGGAGTTACATAAGAAATGTCAGGAGAAAGAAGTTTGAGTTTCCATGTGCTCTCCATTTCATTTAAATAAATATTATTTTAATATAAAATATTATTATTATTAATATTTTAAAATAATATTTTAATATTAAAAATCAGTATTAAGTGTGAGATATCTAAACTGTTTCTTAAAGGGCTTGTTGACAGTTTTTTTTTTTTCTAGGGTTGATTGTGTTTATGGGGTGCAGTCTAACATGTGTTAATGCTTTGTTTAAAAAAAAAAAACGCATTATTTTTCAGTTGTCTCATACTTTTAGATATGCTGTTATTTGTAAATGCTACTGCTTCTGTTAGCTTTTAACATATGGTTTTATCCTGATTAAAGCATTAATAGAGTACGGCAACCCTAAAGCAGCGCAGCATGGCCTCGCCCCCTTCGTTGCGTGTTCCCAGGGGCAGGGTTTAACTGGGTTCGTGACATCACAAACCCGGGAAGTAACTTGTTGTAGTCACTACAAGCCATTTTTGTAGGCATTAAACTGCCAGAACTGCCAGACAGACGATATCTCCGTTTGCATTGAATGCAACTTTGCAGATATTGTTTATGATCAAACAGCAACATTACACACTAACGTTAAAAAAGTAATAATAATAATAATAATAATAATAATAGTAATAATGATATTATTTATTATTATTATTATTATTATTATTATTTAGTGGAGTTAAATGCGAAACATCTGATGACATTGTCAGGAGAAACTTTTAACAAACAGGAGACCGTTTAAGTTTCCATGTGCTCTCTAATGTGTTTTTATATTATTTTAATAATAGTTATAATAACAATAAAATAATATGAATATGAATGACAAATTATCATAATAGTTTTTTTTTGTTCATGGTTTATTATACATGTGGTTAAGTGAGAATAGACACAAGTATTGTCCTCTTGAAATGGCTGTCATACTAAACTTAAATAGCTGTCATGCAGATACCATTAATATAATCTATTCAGCCTAACAAAAGGATTGTTTTAAGCATCTCAAACAGGGTTCAAAGAAGCCCGTCTTTAGTTTCTAGGGGCTTAAACTTTCCATCACTTCTCTGCGATGGATTAAAGCCGGATGCGAGCGCGGCCGCAGTGAATTTGACTTCTGTAAGCCTCTGTAAGCATCCATGTGTGAAATACATGAAGTCAGTGGAGAGCCCTCCAGCTCCTCTTAAACACTCATATACGGCCGCATCGACGCTGCGGAGGAAAGAGCTTGAGCCTCAGGCAGGGTTCAGCAAGATGCCACTGTTTTCAATCAGACGCCTGCCAGTAACAGTAACGTATAGGAGAGCGGGATTACGGCAGAAATATAAACTTTACAGACGAGACAACTGCAGTGAGGAGCAGTGCATTGATACTTGAATTTCCATGCCGGTCATGCTGGTAGACCATCATCGCCACGGTGTTGACCATCAAAACATTACTGCTGAAGGTTTAGAGAATAAAGGTTCCAGAACAAAAAGGATTTCCCAGCATGATTTTAAAGATCTGAGAAAGCACAACGCTGATCCAAATGACTTATAATGAAACGTTAACATATGCTTTATCTTTAAAGAACCATATAGTCATATTGATAACTGAGGAACCATTGAAGAAGCATTATTTTTAATAAAGAAACAATAGAGTCCAATGAAAATCCTGTCATCAAGCATTCACCCTCATGTTGTTTCAGATCTCTATGACTTTTTTTCACGGATGATAAACTGACATTCATATTGAGATCCATTTCATTACAATTAAATGAATGGAAGCAGAACAGTGCTATATACATTTTTAAAATGTATTATTATTTTGAAGATGGTTATTATAGTTAACTAAAACTAAAACCATAGAACGTCTCGGTTACGTATGGTAACCCTCGTTCCCTGAAGGGGGTCGTGGTTAGCAGCGATTGCAGCGACATAAACTTTGAGGCTGGAGGGAGACAGCCTTCGCTCCAACCCTTGCTGCAAAAAGGACAGCACGACTGTGATCGGGCATATTCGAGGGTCTTCTCGGTGAGAAGGACACCACTCAACGAACAGGATCCACTTCAAAGCTACAGAACCAATCGTGCAACCTTGAGGGCTCGGGACACGGTGGAAGTCTCCACTCGAGCCCTACCCCTACAGCGGCCCGGGAAAGCATAGCCATTATTTCTGGACTCTAAGCGAGATCCCAATTTCGTCGGTCATCCGACGTGACGTCGAGAGTGACCGACTGAAAGGGAACCACTTTTTTGTTGCTTGAAGTTAAACAGACTTTAAATGAAATAAAATATTAAAAACCTTAAACGTATTTAATTTCAGCTAGTTGAGTTTGTTTGAATGTGAAAAAATAAATAAAAAATGAATAAAAAATGACAAAAGACAAATAATAATAGTAATAGTATGATATTAAAATAACCCTGAAAATTATTTTTTTAATTTAAATCAATATATTTAAGTTTTTATATAAGTTCCTTTTTCTAATGTAATGTGCTTTTGTCACAGTTTATATTTATAATATTATTTTTATATTATATTATTTATATATTATTTTTCTTTATTTTTTATTTTAGTTTTAGTAATCGTATTACTTTAAGGCAACAATTCTAACTTTTCTCAGATTTATTTCATTTGCTTGCTTGTGTTTATTTCATTTTAACAAAATATACATTGTTCAAGTTATTATTATATGTGCTGTATTTATACAATTAAATTTTCTTTTCTTTTCTTTCTTTTTTTTTTTTTTTAAACCTGTGTTTTCCCTGTATTTTCAGTGAAGCAGTGTAATGTGTTGTGTTTAAGGCTTAAAGGAAATGTCCATAAACAGAAAATATGCTGATCAGTACCTTTTCCATATTTAATTTCAAGTTTTAGTTTTAGTTAAGATAGAGGCTGCAGAGGCTGTCAAGCTCTAAAAAAGGCCAAAAATGCATCTTAAAAGCACCATAGTTGTTGTCAGTATAACTCATGTGCTACTGTATATTGCAAGTTTTCTGGCATAAAATAGCATTCTACAAGAAACAGAATTAAATCTAATATTTTATTTGCTGAAAATCAATTGTAACTCTCCCAGTCATGTGTGCATTCACATATTTAGTATTGCAAATGAAGATGCATTGTATTAAATTTAATGTCATTTGAACTTGTTTATGAATGTGATTTAATAGTTTGAATATTTGTGCATGCAAAAAGCTTGCATGAGAGTAATTTCACTTATAAACTGATAAACCTCAGTCTCTTCCTCACACAAAGTTGTCATTTGAAAGTTGGACAAGTCGTACAAACTACTTTTGTGATGCTTTTATGTTTTTTTTTTTAACGTTTGACAGCCTCAGCTACTATCCATTATCTATCTAAAACAATTCATGCGGTGTTAGAGCAACAGAATCAGTCTGCTCCAGACACCGGCATCAAAAGCACAACATATGCTGGTGACCGGCTCTCGTCAGACGGGGAAATGAAAGGAGACGAGGAGCGTGGGGTCAGAGAAAGTGTTGTTTCCGAGATAAGAGCCGAGTGCAGGAGGCGTTCATTATCTGAGCTGTGCTTTAAGGGATTATGGCCTTTGATAAGCCGTCTGTGGATATTGCCGGGTCATGTATAGTCCGTGACAGATCGCAGGATGTGCTGTTCATCTGCCGGAGAGAGGCTTAATGGCGTAATGTTCATTTGTTTTCAGGGACCGATCGAGTAACAGCAAACAGCAATCAAGCTGAAAACACAAAGATGGGCAGGAGGTTACAGTTCGAGAAAGTGCTTAGATTAGTCCTGAAAACACATGCTGATGGCTTGTTTTATTCAGAAAGCTTTATCGTAACCAAACACGGTGCATCTGATTGACTGACCCACATCTACAGGCACTCATGTGTGTTGTTGAAACTAGTGTTAGTTTAAGTGCTCAGTGTGTTTAAATTGGACCGTTTTGTATACTGAACATCAGTGTACTTATAAAATACAATAACTTACAGTCTACAGTTTTGTCCATTGAAAAGCCTTACTATTTAAAAATCTATAGTTATATGCTGCTAAACAACATGTGGTAAAGGCAGGATAGTTGTGTTTCGAGATACTAACACACTAACCTATAATATAGCTTTATCTGCTAGCCACACTCTTAAAAATAAAGGTGCTTCAAAAGGTTCTTCACAGCGATGCTATAGAAGACCCATTTTTGGTTCCACAGAGAACCATTCAGTCAAAGGTTCTTTAAAGAACCATCTCTTGCTTATTTTATAATCTGAAGAACCTTCTTTCACCACAAAGAAGCTTTTGTGAAACACAAAGGTTCTGCAGATGTTAAAGGTTATTTATGGAACCATTTAGACAAAACGGTTCTTCTATTCTACCTTCTACCTTTATTTTTAAGAGTGCAGGGTAATTCAATTAATTAATTCTACTTTTTCTGGAGATAACTGTAATTTTCCTAGTAGGAATGCACAAGGATTATTGTTATGGCTGGCTTTGCTGATAGATCTATCTGTCTGTCTGTCTGTCTGTCTGTCTGTCTTTCTGGAGATAACTGTAATTTTCCTAGTAGGAATGCACAAGGATTATTGTTATGGCTGGCTTTGCTGATAGATCTATCTGTCTGTCTGTCTGTCTGTCTGTCTGTCTGTCTGTCTGTCTGTCTGTCTGTCTGTCTGTCTGTCTGTCTGTCTGTCTGTCTGTCTGTCTGTCTGTCTGTCTGTCTGTCTGTCTGTCTGTCTGTCTGTCTGTCTGTCTGTCTGTCTGTCTGTCTGTCTGTCTGTCTGTCTGTCTATCTATCTATCTATCTATCTATCTATCTATCATCTTTTTGAAAGATGTCTATTCTGCTCATCAAGGCTGCATTTATTTGACCAAAATACAGTAAAACCAGTAAAATTGTAAAATATTTTTACAATTTAAAATAACTGTTTGTATATGAATATATGTTAAAATATAATTTATTGCTGTGATCAAAGATGAATTTTCAGCATCATTGCTCCAGTCTTCAGTGTCACATGATCCTTCAGAAAGCATTCTAATATGCTGATTTGCTGCTCAAGACACATTTCTGATTATTAGTGTTAAAACAGTTGTGCTGCTTTATATTTTTGTGGAAATACATGTTTTACAGGATTTTTGATGAATAGAAAGTGTAAAAGAACAGCAGTCATTTGAAATAGAAATTATTTTGTAACATTTAAATGTCTTTATACTCTAAAAAATGCTGGGCTAAATACAACCCAGTGCTGGGTAAAATCGGGACAGACACAGCAATTGGGTTGTTTTGACCCAGCGGTTGGGTTAAATGTTTAACCCAACCTTCTCGGTAGTAACCCAACTGCTGGGTCAAAACAACCCAATTGCTGGGTTTGTCCCTATTTTACCCAGCACTGGGTTGTATTTAACCCAGCATTTTTTAGAGTGTACTGTCACTTTTGATCAATTTAATTTGGCCCTACTGGATAAAAATAGTAGAAATGAACCCAGGTTTTTCAGTGGTAATGCATATTTAGTGTGTATCAACACAGTATGACATCCTTTTGAACAGAATAAAAATTAATATTGCAGTATGAATTGGTGTATACTCTATGGTCTTTTGATATCCTGATTTGAAACGCAAGAACAGAGAAGAGAATCCATGCAACACTGTTTGGAAAGTAAATTAGCTTTCAGATTGAAAGGAAAGAAAGTCTTCAAGCTTCTTTTATCTGTGTGAATTGTGTTAGATTTGTGTGCTTTAGAAGATCTGAAAGTAAGCCGTTCGCTTGTTGTGAAATGTTCTTTTACCTCTTTTTTGTTGGAAGGTATACATTTTGGTGTTTACTATTGCTCTGTTGTTTTATTTAATTATTATTATTTTTTTCAAAATGCATGTTTTGCATCACTCAGCATCCTCAAGAAAATGTAAAAATGTCTAGTTTCATTAGTATCTTTGGCCAAGCAATTAAAAATAATGAACCTTTGGAAGTGCGAGTCAAAAACATCAGGGAAAGGACGAATGTTTCAGTGGCTTCATCCTGAAGAGTTTCTTCCAGCCGGGATTGAAAAGTCGCAGTATTGTTTGAAGCACCTTTGATTTGCGGCGTCTTTTCCCTTCAAGAGTTCTTTGTAGCGTCCTGTGGGGCTCGACTGTATCTAAACCCCCTGGGAAGGCGCTATGGAGAAGATCTGAAGGATGTGCAAGTAATGCAGAGCAAGTTTCAAGCTCTCAAACAACACGGCAAGGTGTCAGGAGCGCAAATAAAGCTCCCCGCGGGACGCCTTTATTGTTGTTTACATAAGAAAATCATTACACGCTTGACGAAATTTGGCATCAGTCGTGCCCAGGGGAAGTTCATCAGGAAATATCTCCGTTGCTAAAAAACAAACAGATGACTGAAATTACCGTGGTAACGCATTCAGAGTCGCTCATGCACACAAGATCGTGTTCTTCAGCGTCTTCTGAAAGTTATTGGTGCCGTTCAGATTTGAAGAAAGCAGGAGGGATGAAAGTGTGAGAGCCTAAATTAAACCCAAGGGTCAGTTCAGATGCCTGTAAGATGCTTTCTGTTCATGATCAAAAGACACTGTTAATAAGTCACCAGGAAAAGGCATCTGACTTCATGTGAAACATATCCGAGTATTCAGAGAAGAAAAAAAAATGTAGCATGGGACTTGATTTTATTTTATTTTATTTTTGGAGAGAGAGAGACTGACTTACAGTGAATATCACATTTAAATTTCCTTTTTGTTTTTTATTCAATTTATTATACACATTGCACAATCATGTGAGTTTTAGAGCCTTAAAGACAGATGTTTTAGAAATTCGATTTAAACTTCAGAAAATGCGATCAAGCGATTAAGAACAGCACAGAAGTCTCTGTGTGCCAATTTCAAGCATTAGACATTTACTAATCATCATATGTGTAATCATCATAGTGAAAACTAATGTAGAAAGCATGCATTATTTTTAACTACAATTATTATTTATTTTGGTTGCATGCATTAAACATTTGGCATAAATAAGGATCAAATGATTATTACTGTGATTCAGTTAAAGAAAAAATTAAGACAATTCATTATTTTATTGTGCAAGGATGCATTGAATTGATTAAAAGTGGCAGCAAAGACATAATGTTACAAAATATTTCAATTTCAAATAAATGCTGTACTTTTTACATTTCTATTCAATGCTGGAAATTCAGCTTTGATCACAGAAATAAATTATATTTTAACATTCACACAGAAAGCATCTATTGTAAATTGTAATAATATTTAAAAAAAATGTTTTACTGTATTTTGATCAAATAAATGCAGCCTTAGTGAGCATGAAAGCATAACAACATTTTTAACAGTGTATTATGACAGTAAACAGGATCAATTTTGATGTCATGTTGGTTTTAGACACAGGTTTTATGATTTGTTACCAGATCAAACAACCTTTTATAGGCTAATAATCACTTCTGGTGAATGGGACACACATGCTGTTCTGTCCTGGAGTTCATTACAGAAACTCACAGCCTAATAAGAATTCACAGCAGCTTCTCTCGATGTGTTATTTTAATTCAAGGTCTGTTTCAGACGACTGTTGATGTAAAAGCTTATTTTGACAGACGCAATACCTCTTGAACTCACGACAAATTGGATAACAAGCCGCGCTGAAGCGTATCGAGGAAGTCACCGCGCTTCAAAACAAACCAGCGGCCGAAAAATAGCATCTTGCACGTTTCTATTTATTTTTCATTTCTTTTTTTGTTTCCGTTTTTATTTTTTATTTTATTTTTTTTCCAGCAAAAACACATTTGTCACAAAATGTCACAGCCATCAAAGTCTATTCACACAGTGTACTGCACAGCGCGTTTGTCTCATGGAAATACTGTTGTTGTCTTCCCCTTGAAAGTGTACTGCTCTTACAAGATATTTAGCGTAGAAAATAAAGCCCACTGTCCATGAAATAATCAAAATCTAACAGACAGTCACCTCAGATGGAGGAGTCACACACCATTACGTCTGTGAAGTCTGCTGGGAAGAGTGATGCCGGCTCGTTCCTCACGCTAATGCATAGGGAATTAAACTAATATTTAAACAATGGCAGCTCTGACGAGCTCCACTCAAGCACAAACCAATCCATTCAGTGGCCCAAACACACATCTAGACCAGAGATGATAAGAATTGGAGTTTGCCATCTGGATAACAGCTGTATTTGATCATGGAAATGATTTCTGACAGGGTTGATTTATGACACTTTGCAAATTTAACCATAGAGATATTGTTTTAGCTGCTTAAAGAGGACATGATGTGCATCAAAGCTAAGAATTATTGGTGTCATGTGTTCTGTGGATGATGAAGTTTTAGGTGCATGGTTGAAATTTTCATTATTTTGGATTATGTTATGGTTTTTCAATGGCTGGTACAAACTTGCATCACAGGAATTCATTGCATTGGGAAAGGGGGGTTTATGCACCAGAATCAAGTCAGGTATGCATCAAAGTTTGTGCATGTATTTAGGCATTCATGCATTTATTTATTTATGTTATATTTTAAAGGCAGACGTTGTAAAGGGAAAAGCTCACTATTATAGGGAAATGAACACAAAGTGTTCACAATAATACCAAAACATGTATTAGGAAAGTAAAGTCAATTTTGATGCATTTTGCAGAAAAGTAAAAATAAATAAATAAAAATTGCATTAGGCATACTATGACTTAATTATAAGTTTGTTTAAATTTTAGGCTAATTAACCAGCCTGATCGATATTTCACTCTGTAATTTAGTCAGAATGTTTAGTGAAACTTAATGAAGCTCATAAATGAAATTAAATGATGACATAAATATTGTATTATCTTATTTTGACTAATAATGCAAAATTATACCCTATGTGCAATATATGAAATCATTTTTTCTAAGTTAATTAAACATTTCAATAGTGTTGCGTGCAGTCCCTATATAGCTAACTATGTAAAAATAAATATTGACATAAAAAAAAATTATTGATCATATTTTGATGTTTAACTGCCTTTTAAAACTTAAAAAATACCTTTATGAGGAAAACTTACCATAAATTGTAAGTATTAAACATTATTATTGGTAACTGATATTTAGATTTGATAATTATACTTTTATTTTCATACCAAACATCCTTTAATTCGGTTTGTACTTCATTTGAAACTGAATTGTAATTTTAAGGCATTCTCAGTTCAGTTCATTAAGCTAACTGCAGCTTCTGTAAGTATTAATTAATCGACCTGGTTAATGTTTCGGTCTGCAATATGTGTGAATGTTTAGAGAAACGTTCCTTTCTTTGAGAGCCACCTGTTGTAAGCCTAAAGTAAAGGGTAAATTAATTGGAATTACATGTACACTTTCATTTTCTACAGATAAGAAAGAAACTATTGAAAAGTATGTTGTTGGTGATGAAACATGCTGACATGATCATTATAATGGACACATGGTCAGTCTGAAGATCAGTGGACATGAACCATACCAGTTACATTAACAGAGCATTATGAAAACAGTGCTGTAGTCCAGCACGGCTCAGTTCTGCTCATGATTGTGGAGATTGCAGCATGGCGGCGTGTCAGATGGGTGGAGGGAGTGATGGACGGACGCCTCAAGCTCTTCTGGGGCGAACTCCAGCCACCAGCTGCTGCCTGTAACACTGCGGCACGCTCCAGTTAACGTGTATCTGTTCTGTCTCCCTATTTATTCTCCTGGTGTCTGCAGTCCTGTGCTGTTTGTTGTTTTATGTCAGTGAGTATTCGTTGTGTGTGTGGTATGTTCATCTTGCCTTGCCTTGCAGTGCTCTGTCCTGGCCTGCCTGCCTACCTGTTTTTCCCCCTCGGGGTAGTTTTTGTTGTGGTTTTGTTTTATTTTATTAATAAAAGACCCATTCTTCCTGCACCTTGAGTCCTCGCTTCTTCCACTCACCCGTCCCCTGACAGAATGAAACAGCCTCATGATGACTCAGTGGAGAATGGGCTCAATCCAGTTTACAGCCTCCAATACCTGTAGCCCCCTCTACCAACGCATGCTTCAGTTTGCAACACTAAGTTCCCTGCGTCAACAGGGGGCTGACTTGAGGGAATTTGCTAAGGAGTTCGGGAGTGCTGCGGAGGGGTTGAACTACAACAGCCCACAACGGGAGGCAGTCAGAGGTGCCTTTTCCCATCATGGCCACCATTTCAGAGTCTCATCCTCACATGGTGGCCAATTCAGAGCCTCTTAAGATGGCCGCCAGTCCAGAGCCTCGTCACAAGATGGCCACCAGTCCAGAGCCTCTCCACAAAATGGCTGCCAGTCCGGAACCTCTTCACAAGGGGGGCCCAAGATGTTTGAGACTAGTTTCCAGTTTGGCGGACCCACCTCTATTGTCAGTGCGAGCAGCTGGCATCACTGTGGGGGTCTCAAGTTTGGTGGTCCTGGAGGACCCAACTCCGGTGGTCCCCAGTCCTGGAGGACCCGACTCCGGTGGTCCCTAGTTCAGTGTCCCTGGAGGACCTGATTCAGGTGGTCCTATGTTCGGTCGTTTCTGAGGTCACTGAGCAGCTCGCTCTCCTTGTTTTGGCCATGGAGGCCGCTACAGAGCTGCCCGATTTTACTGCTGCCGCCATGAAGGCCATCACTGAGCAGCCTGCTCTCCTTGTCTCGGCCATGGAGGCCGCTACAGAGCCACCCGATTTCACTGCTGCTGCCACGAAGGCCATAACTGAGCAGCCCGCTCTTCTTGTCTCAGCCATGGAGGCCGCTTCAGAGTCCACTCAAGAAACCTCTCCAGTCCGGGAGCCCTCAGAGTCCACTCCAGAGCCTGCTCCAGTCCAGGAGCTCTCAGAGTCCACTCTAGAACCCGCTCCAGTCCGGGAGCCTTCAGAGTCCACTCAGGAATCCGCTCCAGTTCACGAGTCCGCTACAGAGCCTACTCCTACCCATGAGTCTGCTCAACCATGGTGGTCAAGAACTCTGCCTGCGCTGCCTTGGTGGTCTTTAGCGCCACTTTGGTGGTCTTCAGCCCCAGCTGCACCAATGTGGTGGTCGCCAGCTCTACCTGATCCACCATGGTGGCCCTCTCTCCCATCTGCTTTGCTGTGGTGGTCATCTGCTCCACCATGGGGATCTTCAGTCATGCCTGCTCTGCTGTGGTGGTCTTCTGCACCGCCGTGGAGGTCTTCAGCCTTCTCTGAGAGGCTGTGGTTGGCTTCAGCTCTGCCCTGGAGGGCTTCAGCTCCGCTTGTTCTGCCACACGGGCCTGGCCCACCATCCCTCCCCCTGATCCGCCTCCGGTCCACCTCCCTCCTTCCCTTGTTGTGTGTTTGTTGGTGCCATGTGCTCTCCTGTGTATTGTCTTACCCCGCCCTTCTTGTTATCTCATTATTGTTTCAGTTACTCCACCTGTGTCTCCCTCGTTACCCTCCTCGTTTGTCTCCCTATTTATTCTCCTGGTGTCTGCAGTCCTGTGCTGTTCGTTGTTTTATGTCAGTGAGTATTCGTTGTGTGTGTGGTATGTTCATCTTGCCTTGCCTTGCAGTGCTCTGTCCTGGCCTGCCTGCCTACCTGTTTTTTCCCCCTCAGGGTAGTTTTTGTTGTGGTTTTGTTTTATTTTAATAATAAAATATCCATTCTTCCTGCACCGTGAGTCCTCGCTTCTTCCACTCACCCGTCCCCTGACACGTACTTATGTATAGTTACTTACTAAGTTAATTACACTTTATGTGATATTTTTATTTTAATTGATATGATAATTTTTATAAATGTAGTGTTTTTATTTATGTATTTATTTAGTTATTGATTATTTATATATTATAATTATACTTTTTTCTATTGAGATAATAATCCATATTTTTATTTACTTTTATGTCTTTTTCTTTTGCTTTTTATAGAATAATCCATATAATTTTATTAAATATATATTAATGCATTATATTTATTACATTTTTTTTCTTTTAATTGTTGTAATAGTTTATTTATTTATTTATTGAGTATATTATATATTTATGCATTTAATATATATTTATACATTGAATGTATTATATATTTATTCATTTTATTTATATGGCATTTTTTGTTTTAGTTATTATAATAATCCACATTCATTCATTCATTCTAATTTTAACATATGTAAAACATTATTAACACTGTCTGATATTTCTTGAAATAACCCATAAATTATAGAAGTACAAGACCTTTTTATGGGTAATTCATATGTAAACGAGTTTTATGAGTCAATTTTAAAATTCATATGATTTGAAAATTAATTAATTAATTAATTAATTAATGTATTTATTTGCCCAGTTTTTGCCATACTACAACATAAAGATATGAAAGATGTAGTTAAAAAAATCCTAGTTGAGAGCAGGCTAAACTAAGCTAAACTAAACTAAACTAAATTAAACTAAACTAAAATAACTATTTTTAAATGTTCTGTAGTTCTCATTATATTCACTTTACATTACTTTAAAATTATAAAACATAACTTGAATCAGCTTAAATTAACACGTAGAACAACAAATTGAGTAATTTAGACAAGCATAAAGTCTGGTATTTTCTGTATCTCTTGCAATATGCCTTCACTTTTACTCGAGGAAATCCCAGATAGCTGTGGGCAAATTATGAGCGGCTGCCAAAGCGGGAAGTGATTTGGAAGTTGAAGTGAAGCCTTCATCGCCTCGTAGAGCTGCGGCATAACATATGTAAAACATTATTAACACTGTCTGATATTTCTTGAAATAACCCATAAATTATAGAAGTACAAGACCTTTTTATGGGTAATTCATATGTAAACGAGTTTTATGAGTCAATTTTAAAATTCATATGATTTTAATTCCGCTCCCTTGAAACTTTGTAACTTTTGTAAATGAAATTGTAATTTTAAGACATTCTCGAGTCAGCTCTGATGATGTGCTGTAGGACATAAATTTTTCATTATATCACTCCTGACATTCAGTCATAAAATAAGCATAATAAAGTTTTATTCTGCTGGTGAGTGGAAGAGTGTTGTAGTAGTTTTAATAGCCTGCATGTATCATTGTGGGCACCTGCGTTCCTGGCTAACAGTGTATTCCTCCATTGACATTTAGCAGAAGCGGCGCCACCTGCGAGTCTGTATCTCTTGCAATATGCCTTCACTTTTACTCGAGGAAATCCCAGATAGTTGTGGGCAAATTATGAGCGGCTGCCAAAGCGGGAAGTGATTTGGAAGTTGAAGTGAAGCCTTCATCGCCTCGTAGAGCTGCGGCATATGGTGACATTTCGTTTGGGGAATTCTCTTCAACATCTTGTATGGACAAATTCAGTTTGGTTCTCGAGTCTCAGCTGGAATTGAGGAAAGTGGGATATGGAGTAAAAGTTCACGCGGGCAAAGATCATGGCTTCTTTCCCACTTCCTCTAAACTCACTTACATGATAACATCCAATTAGAGTGTCCACATGGAATCTGTGTTTGAGTCTTCAGCAAATAATAATTTAAATTACATTATTTGTTTTTGGGGCCAATATATTGGCCAATATTTGCCTTTTTTTATTATCAGCATCGGCCAATTTTTTTTTCTTTTTTCTTTTCTGTTTGGCCGATATGTCAGAAGCAAGACTTGTATTTTGGAAAAATCCTTATTTTCCAGAGATGTGAATCAAGATATCATGACATGAATGCAAAGTTGGTTTTATTGTGTAGCTTTATTGCAGGTGTTAAAAAGTATATTTTGATAAGCTGTACAAATGTTAAATTATGAAATAATAGTTGTATTAAATAAAATAATAATTTCAAAATTGTTTTATTAGAATAATTATTCTAATACATAAAATTAGATGCTAGTTAATAATAAATATTATATAATCAAACAAAGTAAATAATTGTTTTAGAAAAAAAAAATTAAAAATCATGAAATACTAGTTATTGTTAAGAATCAAATGAAATAATTAATCTGATTCAGTTTTAAACATACATGTCAAACTCATGAAATGCAAGTTAATGTTAAATATGATGACATATAAGCAAATATTATTTAATTATTAATTATATTAAATTAAATTAATTATAAAAAGTATTATATAATCAAATAAGATTGTTGTATTAAAACAAGCATTTTATAAAATCATGAAATGCTAGTTAATATTATATATTATTTAATTAAATAAAATAATTAATTGTTTTATTAAAAACTGTTTAATGGGACTTTATTTATTATTATTATTATTATTATTATTATTATTATTATTATTTGTATTATTATTTGTATATTCATTTGTTTTCAAATTATGTAATTTAGTAATTTAGTCAGTCGGCTGATATCGTTTTTTGTCTTTTCTGGAGCTTGACAGCTAAGAGCCCTTCTCCTTTAATGCATATACAGTTTGAGTAAATAATGACAGAATGTTCATTTCAGGGTGAATTATTCCTTAGATTCAATTAGACTGAATCAATTACTTAGATCTTCCTCCCAAAAGCGACATGAACATGCAGACTCTGTCTTGGCCTGGACCCAGTTGGATCTCAGCATCCATCTTGGCTTGAAGGGATAATTAAGCAGAGTTTGGTCTGAAACTCATTCATTATGCAGTATGAAGCTGATGTGTTCATTAGATGGACTTGTGTTATTATTATGTTAAAGGGTAACCCGGCCGTGACAGCACAAGCAGCTTGAAGGTCTTTAATCATGTTTGTTGGTTTGGTTGGAGGAGGTCTGGCAAACACTCAAAGAACTCGGGACCGAGAGCGTCTGTCTTCATCTTCCAGGACCTTTAATGTCTGCTTTGGCTCTCTGAAGGTCCTCTGTGTGTTGAGGTGGGACACGCTCCTGTATTAGTCTGGCGAAGCTGATAATGACAGACTAGATGAAGATAAGGCTGCGTGTTCCCTCAGTCTGGCTCTGACTGTCAGAGAGCGTTCTGTGGGATGAGTTTGGATGGAGATGTATTGAGTTGTTTGTTTAGCTCAGAGAAGAAGTCAATGACTGTGTCTCATTCCTTAGTTCCCTTTAATGTGAATTAGGATGAGGTTCAGCATCTTCATTTTAGTGTGGTAACTGATTAAGCCATTATGAAATATCATCAAATCAAATACATAAATAATCAAATAAAATGTTTGTTTTTTCAGTAAAATAATTTATAAAATCATGAAATGCTAATTAATTTTAAGCGTAATATCATAAAATCATTTGTAAGTTTTATTACACATTATTTCATAAAATCAGGAAATTCTGGTTAATTTTATATGATATTTTAAAACACTTATGTTCATAAAATTGTTTCATAAAAATAATTTATTGCATTTTATTAAAATAATGATTCCATAAAATCATGAAAAGCTAGTCAATAAACTTAATTGTAAACATAATATCAAATTATTATTTATATTTAGTTTTATTACAAATTATTACATAAAATCATGAAATCTGGGTTGATTTTATATGAAATTTTAGAATATAATCAATTGTTTCATTTAAAAAAATCATGAATGTTTTGTTAAAATAATTATTCCATAAAATCATGAAAAGCTAGTTAGTTATGTTTTTTTTTTTGATTTTTCAAATTAATTGCTTTAAAAATAAATGTAATAAAATCATACAATGGTCATGTTACATGATATTTCAATTTATAAGCAAATAAAAATAAACGTTTTGTTAAAAAATGATTTAATAAAAATCATAAAATGCTAGTTAGTTAAATATTATATTACCAAATAAAATATTTTTTATTTTATTTTTATTTTAATAATTTCATATGTTTTTAGTTAAATGCCCCCACCCCTTTATTTATTTATGTATTTATTTATTTAATGAAAGGCACATTAACTATTGTAGGTAAACATTAGAATACATGAATTCCATGACAACTTGAGATATTTGGGAAATCATGACATTTCCAGTAGGTGAATATAGTGAGCTGTTTGCACTGTATTCTGGGAATTTCATTGAAGCAAATGAAGCATTGTAGTGATTTTGACAATGTGACAGCCCTGTATTGTCCAGCTCCCTGTAGTGCATTTACTACTGAAGTATAGCTCAGATTGAGACAGAAACAACAGAACTTTTAGAACATTACAGGCTGTTTTGTGTTTTCTCCTCTTTCAATAGACAGAAACATGGTGTCCTAATCAGCTGCATGGGAAAGCAATAAGCCCTTTTATTGGTTGCTTTGTTTCTATTTATATTGCATCAGCCTTATTCACACTTCAATCTCATTTTTCCCGGAACCGACTTCGCATAGCTGTGTTTGAACCATTAATATATTCGGATTGCCTGTGTTGTTGTGGCATTTCACTTTCACAGAGGACAGACAAATTATTCGATGCTCAAAATATTGTGCTGCAGTTGATCAGGACAGTGAAAGGACGTTATTCTGTCCAAATCCCATGAGATTCACCCTCAAATCTAATAGGGACACTCATAAAAAAAATAAATAAATAAATAAAAAAACATGATCATGTCAAAATTAAAATGCACAATTTAATAATAATAATAATAATAATAATAATAATAATATAACAAACAAACAAACAAACAACTTCCGTTGGAAGTTGGCTTGGTTTTGCATAACTATTTAAGGTTTTGCATTCAAATGCATTGCACTTTAGTTTAAAAGTTTATCCGAGCAGACAGGATTTTGATGTTTCATTATGTTATGACCACAGTCAAGCAGAGAAACAACACTTACGCCGCACCACGACTGTAGCTTCATGCACACAGAGTTCTTATGCAGATTGCATTGATTTTCACCGCTTATTACCGTTTTCGGGTCAAACAGGCCCAACTTCTTTAGCAAACAGAGCAGAAAAAAACTATTCAAAGCACTGGTAAAAAATATATAACATAGCATAGCATAGCATAACATAGCATAGCATAACATAACATGATATAATATAATATAATATAATATAATTACTGGTTGAGTCAATAGAATGTTCAAACAAACAGATCCATGCATCAACAGATCTTTCAGGAAATCAACTATGATTTGGTTTTCTATTATGCTTTGAATATGGTGTAAAGCTATTTTGGAATAGGAAAAAAAATATGGACAAATCAATCCAACCACTTTTCAGCAAAACGGTGATAAAAAATTATGCAAAATAATTACTGTATATATAATTACATAAAAAACAATTGTATTCACTCTGAAGCTGGGATAGAAGTAGACTATTTTAACACTGAAATAATTAAGTGGGAAAAATGTTTATATGGAGATTTTGGCTGGACTATCTTCGGTATCAAATGCTAAAAACATCGGTTTATGCAGTGCAGTGCAAATATTTATCTTCATGTCCAAAGTCAAACTGAAACTAAAATTGGCCCTACCTTCTTAACACAAAATCCTTATGATATATCAGTTCACATAAGGCCTGGAAAATTATGGAAATCAAACAAATTTGTAAAGACTAATTCCATAATCAGGGCTCAACAACAGCATCCTTGCAATTTGATGCCATGCACTCTTTAATATTTGGTTTTCTGTGATGCTTTGAATATGATGTAAATTTATATGGGACAAATCAATCAAGTTTTGCACAATTTTCAGCAAAATGTATCAAATTATTAAGTTTATTAATCTAGTTTATAACTGGTACAGTCATATTAGAGATAGAAACTTTCCAGCTAATATTCAAAACCTCTGTTACTAATTTTCTTTAAAGAATATATTTTTTTCTGACATCATAAAAATGTTTTGCTAAAATAGTTAATATTCTAAAAAATAATAATAAAATATTAATAGTAAATACTATAAAATTATTTAAATATTACACATATTTAATAAATATAAAAAATATATATATTTTGTATATTTTATATATATATATATATATATATATAAAATATACAAAATATATATATTTTTTATATTTATTAAATATGTGTAATATTTAAATAATTTTATAGTATTTACTATTAATATTTTATTATTATTTTTTAGAATATTAACTATTTTAGCAAAACATTTTTATGATGTCAGAAAAAAATATATTCTTTAAAGAAAATTAGTAACAGAGGTTTTGAATATTAGCTGGAAAGTTTCTATCTCTAATATGACTGTACCAGTTATAAACTAGATTAATAAACTTAATAATTTGATACATTTTGCTGAAAATTGTGCAAAACTTGATTGATTTGTCCCATATAAATTTACATCATATTCAAAGCATCACAGAAAACCAAATATTAAAGAGTGCATGGCATCAAATTGCAAGGATGCTGTTGTTGAGCCCTGATTATGGAATTAGTCTTTACAAATTTGTTTGATTTCCATAATTTTCCAGGCCTTATGTGAACTGATATATCATAAGGATTTTGTGTTAAGAAGGTAGGGCCAATTTTAGTTTCAGTTTGACTTTGGACATGAAGATAAATATTTGCACTGCACTGCATAAACCGATGTTTTTAGCATTTGATACCGAAGATAGTCCAGCCAAAATCTCCATATAAACATTTTTCCCACTTAATTATTTCAGTGTTAAAATAGTCTACTTCTATCCCAGCTTCAGAGTGAATACAATTGTTTTTTATGTAATTATATATACAGTAATTATTTTGCATAATTTTTTATCACCGTTTTGCTGAAAAGTGGTTGGATTGATTTGTCCATATTTTTTTTCCTATTCCAAAATAGCTTTACACCATATTCAAAGCATAATAGAAAACCAAATCATAGTTGATTTCCTGAAAGATCTGTTGATGCATGGATCTGTTTGTTTGAACATTCTATTGACTCAACCAGTAATTATATTATATTATATTATATTATATCATGTTATGTTATGCTATGCTATGTTATGCTATGCTATGCTATGTTATATATTTTTTACCAGTGCTTTGAATAGTTTTTTTCTGCTCTGTTTGCTAAAGAAGTTGGGCCTGTTTGACCCGAAAACGGTAATAAGCGGTGAAAATCAATGCAATCTGCATAAGAACTCTGTGTGCATGAAGCTACAGTCGTGGTGCGGCGTAAGTGTTGTTTCTCTGCTTGACTGTGGTCATAACATAATGAAACATCAAAATCCTGTCTGCTCGGATAAACTTCAGTGAGAAATCCAATTCTAAAACCACATATGAGCAGAAACCGGCAGGTAAAAGCGAGCCGTTCGCTCAGAAAAAGCCCATCTCTGTTCGGATCCACGGGGAGGTCTGAAGATGGAGAGCTACAACACTTTGTCTTCTGTTTAGCAATATAATCCCACCATCAATTACTTCCATTTACTCACTTTTAAGGAAAGCTAATTTGTCTTACACTACAATCAAACACTCATTATGTGAAATGTAATTACTGCCAGCTTGAGTCAAGATTCTATTGTAATAGCGCTACAGATGCTTCCTTCTCCTCCCGTCCTTCCCAAAGCAAACAATAGGCACTTTTCTGTTCCTGCGACGTCTTTCTGTTTGGCTTTGTTTTCTCAGAGCTTATTTAACTTTGCACCACATCATTGTACTTTCAAGGTGACGGCCGTATCTCTAATTCGGTTCATTGGCTCCACTTGAAGGCCTCTCCGTTGATGAATTGCACAGCTTATGAAATTAGGCAGATTGTGTGGAAACTGGCCCCATACATGTTCTGGCTGCATGCATGTTGAAGTGAAGCAAGACGCTGGCGTTTAATGGACGACGGGCGGCCACTGTGACCCACGAACAGGGCTGATCTCATTTCTGGATCTCTTCAGCATTATAAGCATGCATCGCACTATATCCGGACTCAATATGAGATCAACTTTATATTGATTAGCACAGAGAATCATTTTATCTCATCCTTCATTAAATGCTTTAAGAAAAAATCAAGCTTACTTCATTTCTACTCTAGAACACCACAGTTTTTCTTTTTTTTTTTCTGGTTTAAAAAAAGAGGGACGAAACAAAATTATTCCCTGTGCTAATCAACATTATGCCATGCATGCTGTTGATAAAGGTTAATAACTGAACTTGTGATGTTTCTTTTAAAGTCTGCAAGTAATTTTAGACTTACTTCTTTCAATTCTTTCTGTATTATATTAATTTGAAATGTATTGCATTATTATATTATATTGCATAATATTTTATTGCATTATTGTATTATATTATATTATGTTATGTTAATTAATTAATTATATATAAAATAATGTAATAATGAAATGTATTGCAATATAATATAATGTAATATAATATAGAAAAAAAAAGAAGTCTAAAATTACTGGCAAATTTTAAAAGGACTGTCCCGGGATCAGTTCAGTTTACCTTTACCAACATTATAATATAATATAATATAATATAATACAATACAATACAATACAATACAATATAATATAATATAATATAATGCAATATAATATAATATAATGCAATATAATATAATATAATATAATATAATAAAGTAGTATACTATTATGCAATATAATTTAATAATGTAATATATTTCAAATTCAATTCTTTTATCTATTATTTTATTTTAATATAATTATTTCATTCATTATTTTATTTTTTACTTGTATTTTTTCTTTATTTTCCTGTTCTGTTTACTTTTTTGGATGCAGATTGATCGTAAACTTAGGCTAAAGTTGTGGAAAGTAAGATCATTTTATATATAAATAATTCAATATAAACCAACTTTTTGGCATGGAGTCACAGTTTATCATAACTATAGCAAGTTTATCTGAGCTCTGAGAGTTTAGCCAAGGCTGTAACCTTAAATTACTTTAACCTACACACAACTTGCAAAGTAGAAGTAAAAATTACGAAGACCTTTTCTTTGTCCAACAACTACTGGAAACTGGAGTCCAATGCAGTGTTTAATTTCAGTGTGAATCTCAGAGGAACTGCTGAATTGCTGTATTCACTTCTATATAAATTTAATTTTGCATTTATTATTTACAAAAGTTTTAGAGTATCACTTCTGCGCATGAACGGAGATGCTTTTATGAAGAAGAAATCAAACTTTGGGTTATATTTACTAGCCAGCGTGATTGGTCCATGGAGATATTGGCCCATCAAAGAGATGCAAATTCAAACGATGCCCAGTGGAGGAAGAAGCTTGAAATCGTTTTATGAAGCAAACGCTGCCGTAGAAATGTCTATTAACTCTATCATTTCTATAATGATGCAATAGAGAGTAAGCATCAAAACAGCCGAATCCCGAGGAATAGAAAATAATGAGAAAAGAAATAAGCAGGCTGTTTGAATATGATCATGCTTGTTGCTTTTTTAATTTGAAGTTATCCTCAGGGTGTGGAGTATTTCTTTTAACATGATTTTGGGATTATTGATCACCTTTTAAAAATGTAATTAGTCAAACAAAGTACTACAAACTAATTTAATGTCTGCAACTCATTTTTGCTAAGTCAAACGTCTCTATGATGTTTTGGTCTCTGGATAGGGTTAGAAGTTTCACGCTAGACTTTAATGCTCAACATTCTTAACTCAAAGTATGAGTTGGTTTGGTTTTAGTGGCCATGGGGTCTTTCTGATTTGTTCATATACTAATGAATAAAATACTGCATGCTGTTAAATGTACCTGTGGTTTTGTAGACCTTGATTTTTTTTTCTGTTAGCAAACAGTCTGCCAGGTTTCAGCTGATGTTTATAGGTGTATTCAAACTATTTTAAGATACCTAGTTGGTTAATAAGCTGATTTGCTTGGGTTTGGGGTGTGAAGGTGAAAAAAATACGGCAGATTTTCTTCATTAGC
This sequence comes from Sinocyclocheilus anshuiensis, assembly GCF_001515605.1. NCBI lineage: Eukaryota > Metazoa > Chordata > Actinopteri > Cypriniformes > Cyprinidae > Sinocyclocheilus > Sinocyclocheilus anshuiensis. The sequence continues at coordinate 1,075,799 of NW_015557124.1, read as the reverse complement.
TAACATGGCAGTACTGTACCGCAGCAGTTAGTCTTGCTGTCAAACTCTTCGCCAGGCTGGATGTTGAATCTTTTGATGCAGAGAGTGTGTTCAGTGCTGACAAGCATCATTTGCACTGTATAAACTGATGTTTTTTTTTTGCCTTTCGTACTTGAAGATAAAGTAATTTCTTAATCTCCAGTCACTGAATGCATTTTGGTTTTCAGTAAACTGATTCACTGCTTTTTTCTTTCTTTCTTTTTTTTTTTTGGCAACATTTTGCTAATTTATTTATTTTTGTTGACAGCACAGATGGGGTTGTTTGTGCATCAGCAGAAGCCTTTTTAATAAATTTAATCCCTTTTGTAATGACCATATTTTAAATGCATCTTTAATCTGATTAGTGTTATTTTGATATGCATATGTCTATTGCGCCGCTTCCCATCCTGGTGATGATTAGCACAAATCCAGAAAGAGTGATATGAGGCTTTGCTGCTGTAATATACAGTACCTTGGATTTGACATTTACATTTATCAAAACAAAAAAAGATTCAAAACTGCATTAAGTGTGAAGTTAAATGGTATGCATAAGTAAATATGCACTATGTATATATAAAACAGATGAGCAGATTTAAACCTGCATTTGCAACCACTTTTATTTCTGTAATGTGAAATAAAATGTTTGTCTTGAATGCAATGCAAGTCGCTTTAGATACAGTGCATGCATCTGCCAAACGTGTAAACGTAAAATGGAAACATGATATAAGACAAAAAAGTAAGCTTTAGAGTGTAAACTACTGTGCCAAAAATATTGGATGCATTACATTGAGTGACAGTGACGATGAAGTGACAGTAAAGATGTGTATACGGTGTGTATGTATGTATTTTTTTCCCTTTTTTCTTCTATTTTTTCTTTTTCTTTTGATATGTTTTTGTTACTTTTGTCTATATTATTGTGGTTATTATTATTATTATTATTATTATAGATTTTTCTGTTGTGATCCTGGTTTGTAATATGCTTTCTATGCTACCCACTGGTTGCTGACCAATTAATAATAATAATAAAAAAGATGTGTATAACTTTACAGAAGACCTCTTTTTACTTTCTATTCAACACATTGTGAAAAAAAAACAATGTATCACAGTTTTCACAAAAATATGTCAGCACAACTGTTTTCAACATTTTTAATAATAATCAGAAATGTTTCTTGAGCAGCAAATCAGCATATTAGAATGATTTCTGAATATCATGTGACACTGAAGACTGGAGGAATGATGCTGAAAATTCAGCTTTGATTACAGGAATAAATTGCATTTTAACAGATATTCACATGGAAAACTGTTATTTGAGCTTGGAAGAATATTTCACATTTTTACTATATTTTTGATCAAATAAATGCATTCATGGTTAGCATAATAGACAAATAAATAATAAAATAAAAATCTTACCAACCCCAAACTTGGAATAAATACTGTGAATGCTTTAACAAAATGTTTGAATTTATTTTATTTGATATTTACCAGTCAGTTGGTAAACATGGCTTTTGACCAATTCTGATATTTCTGACTCTACTATAGTTTGAGAAGGACGTCGTGAGCTCTCGTGGCAGGACTGATCTTGTTGGCTGTCTGTGGTAAATGGACGTTGTCTCAGCATCTCTCATTTGAACACCAGCAGCACTCGCTCCAGCTTCTCATAGTCAGCATTTCCAGCTGATTACAATGCTGCGCTTCAATCACGCTCCGTGCTCGAGGTTCCAGAGATAACAATCCGTAACGATCCGCCACATCTGTGCCGAGAAGTGAGAGAAAATGACCGTGAATGAATAACTTAACGTCTTGGAGCGGTTTGTGAAAACCTCGTGTTTATCTCGCGTGCTTAAAAACACGTTGGGACTCAGAGGACATCTTACGTATGTTTTTGTTTAAACATCAGCTTTGTCTGAGATGTTTCTTCTAAAATTCCTTTGGAGCAATAAGAAATGCAGTAAAAGCTTTTAGCTAAGAGTTTTCTCTCACAAAGCTGCTGAGACAAACTTTTAGTAAGGAATAGAGAGAAGTACTGCTATGGATGATGTCAGCATGCTTACTAACTATGCACAGTGATTGGCTGATAGTCTCTGTCAGAGATTTATTCATGGAAATATTGTAGATATTTCTTTTTAATATTGTATCATGGCTGATCGTAATACATGCAAACGTAAAAAAAAAAAAACTGGACGCAAAAACAGCTGTTACTTCTTGCCCAACTGGTTAATGAAAACAAGGATATAATCAAAGGAAAATTTGGAATTGGGGTAACCTCCAAAACCAAAGGGGATACCTTTTTAAAAGGTCATTGTCATCAAATGTTTCTAAAATGTTTACGTTCAGCGGCAGATTGTCGGCAAAAGCCATTTTAATCCCGGCTCACACTGTGCGATTTTGGCCACGATTTGGTCGTCTGAGACAAATTTTGAAAATCCTAAAAGATTCCTATAATCCTAGGTTAAAATCTGTAGTCTTTGATTGTTAGTTTGACATGTTCACCGACAGCCGATTAATGGCCGTTGCGATCAAGTTTTACATCCGACGAACTTCTGGCAGTGTCAGAAGATTTGGCGCACAGTCCTGCAGTGTGACTTCTCCTACGACGAACGTCAAACTGTCTTCGTTTTTCCAAGACAAGCCATGATCAGAATTAATGCTAGAGATTTCTTAAACGCATAAACTCCGATGCTCTCGTCCTCTGCTCACGGAATTCATCTGATCCGTTGCCTTTGCTATGATACACACCAGTTGCGCTGCTGTTTTCAATGTGGGTGTGTAGTGCTGCTTGCACTATTCTGCATAAATACGCCAGTATTGCCGCCATTCATATACTTTTAATGATAGCCAACATTACAGCCAATGCAGCTCGCAGTCACTGAACGTGTGTGGGTTGATAAGGTAAAACTCCAGACAAGTTTTCTTGCGTGCACCCATTTTTAACGTGTCTTGACTGTCGTACAGTCTGACATTAATGAAAACTGAGATCCCACAGTGTGACATGATCATCATGTTCGTACAGTCTGACAAGTACAATCCTAAAGGACTTTTAAAAAATCGCACAGTGTGAGCCCGGCTTTAGGATAGTTTGTGGCTTAGTCTTAGTGACTCCTCTTCACTACTCCTAACCTTTTGCAGATTTAGGAGCTAGTTTTAGTGCTTTGTGAAATGCTCTTATAGCAAAAATGTAGGAGTCCTAAATTTAGGATTGACACACCCATTCTTTTTTACTAATTTCTCCTAAATCGGCGAGTTATGAGCTACTTTTAGCCTTAAGATGTTTTGTGAATACAGGCCCAGATCATTTGGTCTGAATTAGATGAGAAATAACTGAGCTGATAATATTGAAATCTCTGAATCTTGCAGACTTTCTGGAAAGCCTCTTGAGATCTTTTCTGAACTCTTGAAGAGATGCATATTCGATGACTGGTGTCTTTTTTTCTTAGGAGAAACATAAGAAAAACGTGAAACTTTAACAGAATCTTCTTCAGAAACGTCATCTGCTCTTAAATCACATTGTTCTCTAGAAGATATTATTGAGGTCTTAAAGCTTTTGAACAATACTGTGACAAGAAATTAATGCTTTTTTTTCAGCAAGGATGCGTTCAATTGATCAAAAGTGACAGTAAAGACATTTGTAATGTTAAAAACAATGTCTATTTCAAATAAAAGCTGTTCTTTTGAACTTTTTGTTCATCAAAGAATCCTGAAAACAAAATGTATTTTAATTTCCACAACTGTTCCAACATTAAACATATTTGGAAATGTTTATTGAGCAGCAAATCAGCAGATTAAAATGATTTCTGAAGGATCATGTGACACTGAAGACTGGAGTAATGATGCTGCAATTCAGCTTTGATCACAGGAATCAATAACGTTTTACAATATATTCAAAAACAGTTGGAATAATATTTCTAATTTGTTACTGTATTTTTGATCAAATACTGTAAATGCAGCCTTGGTGAGCAGAATAGACCTTTCAAAAATCTTACCAAACAGTTGTATCAACTTCGCCTTGATTTTCTATTAAAGTGCTTTCAGGAAAATAAAACTGGACATAATTGTTGACATGCATTAAGAGTAGAGCTATACAATCTGTTCCCCATTTAATATCATTGTCGTTCAAGAAACATTTGAGGTATCCCATTTGTGATTTTCCTTTTATACGGGCACAACGCTTTAAGCCTAAAAGTTTGAAATACCCAATTCAGGATACTGAAAGCGTGCATAATGTTTGACGAAACTCAAATGTGATTGAACTCTAATGTGACAAAGTTTCTACAATGAATACTGAGGCTTATAATGTCTGTTTCCTATTATTCCCGTCAAAGACGTGTTCAGATACGGCCCTGTTCATAAATTGCACAATTTCTCACTTATTACATTAAAACGAGGAAACGCTATCAGAAATTAAATCGCACAGGCTTCAAAATATTCTCTCTGCAGAAGTCAATATATACTCGAAAATAAACACTAGTATCCGCCTGCTCACTATATAATGGTCTGATATTAGTTTTCAAATCAACTGGCAGTATGAGAATAAGGTTTTTCACACACTGTTCAGCAGCCATGTCATTACCAACACACTCTTGTTTATCGCTTTCGCTCACCGGGAGCAACTAATGATTCCCTGCCAAAGTTTGAGGTGACTTTAAAAGTATCATTAGCTCGTGGTTTGGCATTTCCTCCATACGTTATGTTGTCCCTCGATCCACACGTGCCAGAAGCACTTTGGCTTTGGCTCGGGAGCCCATGCAGTGGTGGTCTGCCTGACAGCATGTTTCATCGAGCAGGTGTTAGAGATTTTTTTGGTGAAGTTGCGATGGGAAGGGCAGTTTAATGCTGAGATGGACAGATGGTGGAGATGGGCAGGTGCAAAATGCAAACTGGACAGAATGAAGGGGGGGATGCCATTTACACTGTAAAAATGAAATTCGTTTGCTGTTGGGTTGGGAACCCTACTGAAAAACAGCTTGGAGCAGTTTAACCTCCTCCATTTCTCCAATTCTGTTTTTTTAA
>NW_015557124.1:1063085-1067600 GCF_001515605.1 Sinocyclocheilus anshuiensis | reverse complement strand
TGTCTTGACTGTCGTACAGTCTGACATTAATGACAACTGAGATCCCACAGTGTGACATGATCATCATGTTCGTACAGTCTGACAAGTACAATCCTAAAGGACTTTTAAAAAATCGCACAGTGTGAGCCCGGCTTTAGGATAGTTTGTGGCTTAGTCTTAGTGACTCCTCTTCACTACTCCTAACCTTTTGCAGATTTAGGAGCTAGTTTTAGTGCTTTGTGAAATGCTCTTAGAGCAAAAATGTAGGAGTCCTAAATTTAGGATTGACACACCCATTCTTTTTTATTAATTTCTCCTAAATCGGCGAGTTATGAGCTACTTTTAGCCTTAAGATGTTTTGTGAATACAGGCCCAGATCATTTGGTCTGAATTAGATGAGAAATAACTGAGCTGATAATATTGAAATCTCTGAATCTTGCAGACTTTCTGGAAAGCCTCTTGAGATCTTTTCTGAACTCTTGAAGAGATGCATATTCGATGACTGGTGTCTTTTTTTCTTAGGAGAAACATAAGAAAAACGTGAAACTTTAACAGAATCTTCTTCAGAAACGTCATCTGCTCTTAAATCACATTGTTCTCTAGAAGATATTATTGAGGTCTTAAAGCTTTTGAACAATACTGTGACAAGAAATTAATGCTTTTTTTTCAGCAAGGATGCGTTCAATTGATCAAAAGTGACAGTAAAGACATTTGTAATGTTAAAAACAATGTCTATTTCAAATAAAAGCTGTTCTTTTGAACTTTTTGTTCATCAAAGAATCCTGAAAATAAAATGTATTTTAATTTCCACAACTGTTCCAACATTAAACATATTTGGAAATGTTTATTGAGCAGCAAATCAGCAGATTAAAATGATTTCTGAAGGATCATGTGACACTGAAGACTGGAGTAATGATGCTGCAATTCAGCTTTGATCACAGGAATCAATAACGTTTTACAATATATTCAAAAACAGTTGGAATAATATTTCTAATTTGTTACTGTATTTTTGATCAAATACTGTAAATGCAGCCTTGGTGAGCAGAATAGACCTTTCAAAAATCTTACCAAACAGTTGTATCAACTTCGCCTTGATTTTCTATTAAAGTGCTTTCAGGAAAATAAAACTGGACATAATTGTTGACATGCATTAAGAGTAGAGCTATACAATCTGTTCCCCATTTAATATCATTGTCGTTCAAGAAACATTTGAGGTATCCCATTTGTGATTTTCCTTTTATACGGGCACAACGCTTTAAGCCTAAAAGTTTGAAATACCCAATTCAGGATACTGAAAGCGTGCATAATGTTTGACGAAACTCAAATGTGATTGAACTCTAATGTGACAAAGTTTCTACAATGAATACTGAGGCTTATAATGTCTGTTTCCTATTATTCCCGTCAAAGACGTGTTCAGATACGGCCCTGTTCATAAATTGCACAATTTCTCACTTATTACATTAAAACGAGGAAACGCTATCAGAAATTAAATCGCACAGGCTTCAAAATATTCTCTCTGCAGAAGTCAATATATACTCGAAAATAAACACTAGTATCCGCCTGCTCACTATATAATGGTCTGATATTAGTTTTCAAATCAACTGGCAGTATGAGAATAAGGTTTTTCACACACTGTTCAGCAGCCATGTCATTACCAACACACTCTTGTTTATCGCTTTCGCTCACCGGGAGCAACTAATGATTCCCTGCCAAAGTTTGAGGTGACTTTAAAAGTATCATTAGCTCGTGGTTTGGCATTTCCTCCATACGTTATGTTGTCCCTCGATCCACACGTGCCAGAAGCACTTTGGCTTTGGCTCGGGAGCCCATGCAGTGGTGGTCTGCCTGACAGCATGTTTCATCGAGCAGGTGTTAGAGATTTTTTTGGTGAAGTTGCGATGGGAAGGGCAGTTTAATGCTGAGATGGACAGATGGTGGAGATGGGCAGGTGCAAAATGCAAACTGGACAGAATGAAGGGGGGGATGCCATTTACACTGTAAAAATGAAATTCGTTTGCTGTTGGGTTGGGAACCCTACTGAAAAACAGCTTGGAGCAGTTTAACCTCCTCCATTTCTCCAATTCTGTTTTTTTAATTGTGGCATTGCACAATAAGTCATACAAACTATATATATATATATATATGTATCAATATTGATACTCAGATACTGTTTCAGTCATATGTACCTAGCAGAATGCTTTTTCATGATGACTTGAACCTGGTTTAGACTTTTTCTCCGCAGGGAAACTACATAAAATATCACGTTGAACATATTATAATGTAATGTAGCCTGTCAAGCACGAAGTTTTAAAAATAGATGGGAAATACTTTTTCACACTGACACTGACAAGTTTTCTGCTTGTTCGCAGTAATTAAATAGCTCACCTGAGTGCAAAACACGTGCCTGGAGGAAGTTTGAGGACAGCTCTCAAACATCCATCTGTCGCTTTGACGTAATTAAAGATGTCACATCCAGCGGCGACATGCACCATTAATTTCGCTTGGTGCACCTTCACGTCTTCGGTGCGGTTTGGGAAATCACACATCGCTGCGCTGGCTTAATGAAGCGTGTTTGATTTGGTGCGATGAGCTCCGTGTCTCCCAGTGCGGCTGTGTGAAATATGTCCTTCTCTCGTCCCACAGGTGATCATCTGCGGGTTTGTTCCCAGGGCTACACCTGCTGCACTTCAGACATGGAGGACAAACTCGGCCAGCAGAGTAAACTGGATTTCGAGAAATTAGTGGATGAGAACAGCCACACCATACGGACGATATTTACCTCCAGGCACAAAAAGTTTGACGGTAAGTGTGCAACAGTTGGTTTTCAGTTTGATTTGTCTTTTATAGCTTGATATTATCCAACTAGGCTTTTTTGGCTTAATTACCGGATAGTCCATAATAAACAGATGCAATGCAAAGCAATCGTACTTTCAAGTTGCACTGGAACTGATGTGTAATGACACCTAGATGAGTTGCAAAACAGAGGGGAAAAAGCAACAAATCTTTGTGGGGAATGTTTGGTGTTACTAGTAGCAAATTTGAGGTAGCAATTTGTGAACGAATCGTTCTGTTGATTCGGTTCTGATTACTGAATTGTTTGAACCCGTTCAGAAAACTGAACCTGCATATGAATCTTTGTGTAGTAAAGTGTTAAAAAATTGTATATGTTACTTACTGCTAGTGAATTTGAAGTAGCAATTTGTGAATGAATTGCTCTGCTGAGTCAAAGCTTTTGAATTAATAGTTTGAACCGGTTTATAAAGCTGAGCTTGCAGATTAATCTTTGTGCAGTAAAAAATTAAAATTGTGTAGTGTTACTAGTAGTGAGTTTGTTAACCAGTGTTGGGGAAAGTTACTTTTAAAAGTAATGCATTACAATATTGCGTTACTCCCTAAAAAGTAACTAATTATGTTACTTAGTTACTTTTTATGGAAAGTAATGCGTTATATTATTTGTGCGTTACTTTCGCTTTACTTTTTAAATATAAGCAGAGCTTGATTGTTTTTAATATAAGAAGTTCTGTTTATAGCAAATATAAAAGCCCTTTCACACCAAAAAGTGTAATGAATAAACCTCAGGCTGAAGCAAAAGTAAATTCACGTCTGTACAGTAGAACGCAGGAGAAGAAACACTCTTCAGCAATAAAAAAACAAAGCACAATTGTTAGTTTCTCTAAAGTCATTTTTGCTTATTAGTATGGTTGAACTGGATCATCAAAGGTCAGCAGCAAAGACATTGGTTAATAAAATGGGATTAGATACATTTGTGTTATTTAACATATTTAATTATTGCAGGTTTGCGTCATATTCTGAGTTTGCATTTCACTGTTTTAATTCATTTTGATGAATACTAAATCTGTTTTTTGTGAGTGGGATGAATTAATGCACATTCACATTTAGTCTAGAACTACAGTAACATCATGTTCACACAGCGCACACAACGCCTCTGTACTCCCGATTTCTCCCAATATGGGGACAGGAGAGCTGTCAGTCAATAAATGGGAAAACAAAGTAACTGTCATTACTTTTTTGAAAAAGTAACTCAGATATTTTCTTGTAAATTAAAAAAGTAATGCGTTACTTTACTAGTTACTTGAAAAAAGTAATCTGATTACGTAACTCACATTACTTGTAATGAGTTACCCCCAACACTGTTGTTAACAGATCATTCTGTTGAGTCACATATTTTGATTAAATTGTTTAAACCAGTTCAAAGAACTGAAAACAAAAGCAAAAAAAAATAAAATAAAAAAATTCGGTGTTACTAGTAGGAATTTGTAAATGAATCATTCTGTACAGTAGAAATTTGTGAACAAATCGTTCCGTTGAATCAGTTGAATTGGTTTAGAACACTGGTGTAAATGATCGTTTCACAGATTGGTTGCAGTAGTTCTTGAGTTAGCAGCTTAATTGAAAGTTTGAAACAAAATGTTTCAAAGAACTGATCCACGCAAATACATCAGAAAACACGTGCTACTTGGTTTCAACGACTTAATTTCTCATGGATAAATTCTCAAGTTTTTGATTGGCCAAGTT
>NW_015557124.1:1028190-1062793 GCF_001515605.1 Sinocyclocheilus anshuiensis | reverse complement strand
AAAAAAAAAAAAAAAATATATATATATATATTGTAGCTATTTGTGAAGCTTTGAAGCAAAATAGTTTGGTGTACTAGCAAGAATTTGTGAACGTATCATTCTATTGAGTCTTTTGTCTTTCGAATGAATTGTTTGAACCAGTTGAAAAAACGGAACCTGCAGATGAATCTTGGACTAAAGGTTACTTACCACTAAAGGTAAAAACTGTTTAGTCTTATTATATTAGTAGGAGTTTGTGAACGAATCATTCTGTTAAAGTAGGTCTTATAAATGGGTTCAGAACACTGGTCTAAATGATTAATTTGCAAATCAGTCACAGTGCAGTAGATCTTGAGTTAGCATTTTTATTGAAATGAAACATTTGAAAGAACCGATCTGCACTAGTACGTAATAATTCCCATCTCTTGCTATTCAGTTTTGACTTTGTTGCTCATGAATAATTCCTCAAGTTTTTAGACTGGCAAAATTAAAAATAAAAAGAAATATATGAAGTCTGATTTCAAAGTGTTTTGGTTTTGATAGTTATGGATAGTGTGTTTGCTTGTTGAAGCTTTTTTAAGCGTTAGGTGTGTTTTTAGGCAGTGGCTGGATTTTACATTGATTTTCAAGGTAGTCAGCTGTTCAAAAGGTCATTAAAGGTAATTTCATTTGGCTGTTCAAAGTGGAAAGTGTTCAAGCTTTGTCCACTTCTGTGTGTGGAAATCAATGCTCTGACAAACTTGTAATCTACTTTTGCGGCCACTGAAAAGTTCCTTATGTAATCTTTTGAATGAGAGCCGTTTAGTATCTACTTTTTAACCTTTTGTTATGCCTTTCTTTAGGGGGTTCGGCTTTAATTAGGCGGGTCAGACCCGCTCCAAACCGCCACTGTAAGTCACCCGGAAACCAGGCAGACCTGCTCCATACAGCTCACACTAATTATAAAGTTTTTGAAATGTCATAATGAAGGCGTACAGTGGAGAGCTGAAGTACATATTCACGGGTTATGTAAAGGTTAATATTAGTGCTCTCGAAAAGTTGGTGATCTGCATGTAGTGCAAATGGATGTGACACTTATGGACCATATCATGTGACGTAAACGAACTCTGCTGTATCCTTAGTAGATTCAGCATGAATAGATTTAATTATTATTTATAACTTTTTTTTTTTTTACTTTTTATGTGCTTCTCTGGCTTCTTAAATGAGACGTAATGGGGATCACGGTATCTTAAATGTCCCCTCAAATTCCCCAGGAGAAATAAAAATAGACCCAAATACAGTCAATAATTGTCATGCATTAAGAGTACACTCAAATGTGTATATATATCATCAAAAATCTAAAATATAAGCCTATATATTTTTTGAGTGCAATCTGACCTGTTTCATTTATATATGACTAACAAATATTTGTTTGCTATGGAAGCCCGTTTCCACCACTGAATAAATCTCACAATTTTGACTTTTTTAATCGCAATTGCGAGATATAAACTCACAATTCTGACTTTTTTTCTTGCAATTGCAAATTTTTATCTCGCAATTCTGACTTTATAACTCACAATTGTGAGTTTATATCACGCAATTCTGAGAAAAAAAGTCAGAATTGTGAGATAAAATGTTGCAATTACCTTTTTATTTTTTATTCAGTGGCGGAAACGGGCTTCCATAGTTTGTAGCATAATTCAAATTGATAAAAATTGTATATGCAATTCAAATACATAAATCTTATTTTTTTTTAGTATATGAGGAATCATATTTTATTTTATTAAAACAGGCTAAAATGATGATATGCAAAATACATTGATGATTTATTAGTTAATAAGTATGTATTCCTTGCATAGTTATTTTACTGCCTTTGTTTAAATATATAAAGTTATTAAAATGAGTTCAAACTATTTGGATTCACCATTAAAGACTAATGATTATTTAAAAAGTATACATTATAAAAAAAAAAAAAGTTTGGTATTTTGAGATCTTTTGATGATTCCAACAAAAATCTTTAAAAAAATATAGCATAACATTTATAACAAAATCTTAAAATTTCACACACACACACACACACACACACACACACACTTATATCTTATAGCATTCATGTATATTATACATTTCTATATTTTACTTTGAATTAGCAATACAATAAATACAATACAATACAGTAAATCTTCTGACATTTTTCACACCGATTTTTCTACTGTAATGAGATCTCATTCTCATTACTGTACCACCAACTCAATACCACCAAACATTCTTATTTAATATATAATATAATATATATTTTTATAGACTTGAATATGAACGTGAATAGCAGCTTGGACTGTTTGATGAGAAATGTTTGAGAAAAAGCTACAGAATTCCGCAAAACTCTCGATTCAATGCCGTTGCTGTCTAGAAGAAGCAATCGAGCTGTTAAAGAGATTTTTCTTCCATTCCTATGAGAATGTGAGCAGAGTCGCTCGCTGAATGACTGCGAGACAAATCACGCCGGCGGTTTGCATACTGATGTTCCTGAGAGACGGAGGCCGTGATACGATGTGTCATGCTGTCCAGCCCTCATGAATCCAGTGACACAACAAAACCCTTCACCATGAATCACTGCCAGCTCATAACCTACATTATTCCTCTGACGGCTCCAAGTCCACTCCGAATCAAAGCCCTGTGTTCTTCTGTCCACTTCTTAGGGAACTTGCGTTGAATCGCTAACAGCTAACTCAGCCTAAAAGAGTTTTACAAACCAACAGCGAGGCTTTGATGAACATAGGCGGCCTATAACGCTGACAGATTGTTAATTACGCCGGTGAGCTGCTGGATCTGGGCATGGCGGTGATTACAGATGCTGTTTTAGGCCAAAGGAACGGGAGAATTTTCATTAATAGTGAACAGAGCCATTAATACTTAAGCAATTCCATTAATAAACCTGAAGTTTTATAGCTTTTTGGCCATTGTATTCATAGACGAAATCAACCCCATTCACAGTGCTGTTATTAATTAAGCTCGGCTTTGAAATCTACACTTTGTTTACACTCACTTAGTCGAATGCATTAGCATTAATTAGTAATTAGCATATCAGCATGTAATAATTTGAAGTGGTGATGGAGTCATGTGACTTGTTAGATGTTTTATGGGTATTAAGTTCAAGTGTAGACTCGGATATCTCATGAAAACATGTCTTGAACATATTTCACCTCAAAATCAAGTAGATGCAAAATTATATTTTGCTTTTAGAGCATTTAGGAGCATGTCATTTAAAGAGGATCCATGTTTTGCTTTGTAAAACAGGCTAAAATGATGATTTTCATTAATGTAGTTATTTTATTTATTAAAATACATGAATATATTAATTTAGCAATTATACATATAACTAATCAGAATCATCAAGACTAATGATAATTAAAAACTATAGATTTATTTACACCAAATTGAAATTAAATTAAAATATGAATTATTATTAATATTATTATTAAAGTATTTATGCGTTACATTATTATATACAACAAATGTGTATTTTATATTTAATATAAACATTAATATATTTAATGTAATATTTGTAAAATATTTTGTTCATATTTTTGTTTAAATCAACAATTGAATTTTAATTAATTTAATCTCTATATATGTTTCATTGTCTTTATACTCTATACAAATGGATTTCTTCCAAATGGATTTTGAGATGAATTGAGACTTGGCCATCCATCAGTTTAGTAAACGCATGATCATAAGACGTCATGAGCTGATGGTTGTATCTGTGGGATGAATATCCCGCTCTCTTTAGCCACACGTCTGTATCATTGAACAGTTCTCTTCTGATCTGAAGTCAGGTCGTAGTGCGTGTTTTCTTTATCGTCTCCAGCTCATGCTTTGCTTGTCTTCTGGTCTTTATCTCGGAGGGCAGGTGTGTATCTGACAGACCAGCACACTTAAACACACACAAACACGTGCATATACACACGGCTTTATTTATCACTCTGATAGGCAGCGCAGATTTGGCAGCTAATCCGCAGAAACACCTTCAGCTTGGCGGGATAAATATCGATCCGTCCGCAGTATCTCTTTTCCTCAAAAAGCCGAGCTACCGCGTGATGAATGGATCTCTTTTTGTACTCTGTTGGGTGTGAAGTGAAGTTAGTCAAGTCCATCTGCTTCCCCCGAAGAGTACAGTTAGCCAAAAAAATGATGTGAACTGCAGATTTGTATCTGTTTTTATATTACAACAGTATGTTGTCTGTCATATACTGCATGAATTAGCTATAATGCACACACAATAATTTATTTGTTAAATTAATATTTATTCATTGCATAGTATTTATTGTACTGCCTTTAATTTAAATAAATTAACTTTTTTTTTTTATGTTTTAATCGAAACATAATTGCAATCATCATGAAGACTAATGATTATTTAAAGTTATTATAAAAAAGTCTAGTTGTATTACAGTAATGACAATGAGATCTTTTGCATTAGAGTAGGTAAATAATAATAATAATTAAAAGTAAAAAAGTTGTCCCCTGAAATACATTTTCAAATAAATTTAGGGGAAAAAAATGTCATATTCATTATTTAATTTTTTAATTTTTTTATTATCAGTAATCTTTATCTTTAAACTGCCTTTATGCTGATTTAGTTGTGTTTGTGTGTGCCTTTTGTTTTCTACATATATATATATATATATATATATATATATTACAATTTATTGCATTAAAATATATTGGAAATATGTTTCATATATTTAGTAAAGTTCATCTGCCTCCCCAGAAGAGTAATGCCAGTCAGTAATTGAAGTGAAAGTATTAACATTTATTATTATTATTATTATTATTATTATTATTAATCAAAGCTTAAAAGGAATCATCATGAAGACGGATGCTTATTTACAAACATATGCTATTATAAAAACTTTTGGTTGTATTACAGTAATGAGAGAGAAAAATGTAGGTAAACATTGTCATAAAATAATGCAATAAAACTTAATCTTTATCCATTTTTTTAATTGCCTTTATGCTGATTTAAATATAAAAATGACAGTTTATTACATTAAAATGTATTTGAAATATGTTTAATATATCAAATCAAGTCCATCTGCTTCCCCGATGAGTAAAGTGAGCCAAAACTGATGTGAACTGCATATTTTAATCTTTTTTTTTTTTTTGCATATCTCGCCTGTCATATATGAGTTAGATTAATTTCAGCGAATCGGTTGTGCTTTAATTGATCTGGTTGATGATTTTTCTAATGGCACTGATGCTGGGAAGATCTCTGTTGTGGTGGTAGCTGCTCATGAATCTGAATGGTTGGAGTCGTTGGGCTGCCCACTCTGCCGGCTGTGAAGCAGCATTCGTCCTTTATCTTCTGGAGCTCTAGCCTCCTCCTAGGGATTTGATCCTTCATCCATTTTCCATGCCCTCATTTTTTTCAGCCCTTTGGTATTTATAGGAGCCTATTTAGAAATTCTTTAACTCCCACTTTTTGATTACTGCCTCGGCTTCCTAAGGGGCCTTGTTTTTTGATGCATTATTGAAAAATCCTGATGCTGTTAAGGCATTTAAAGGCTGCTTGATTAAGTATGAATTGGAACGCAGGGTATTTTTTGGTTCTTATATGTCTTTTAAACACATTATGTGTAACACTGGCACTTTTATGCAATAACTAATGAAAATTTGCAGTGCTACAGATTTAGCAACATTTTCAACGCCATCGATGTAACTGCTTTCTAAACGATTCACCAGTCAAATTAACGACATTCACTACCAATCACAAGTTTGATTAAAATACAGTAAACACTACAATATTGTAAAAATATTACAATTTTAAATGTGTTGTTTTGTTTGATTATATTTTGAAAAGCAATTTATTTTTGTGATGCAAAGCTGAATTTTCAGCATCATTACTCCAATCTTCAACAACTTTTGAATGGTATTGCACCTCTTTTGTAGTCTAATATTTTGTTAAATTGTTAAAACTGTTGACAGTTGAGAAAGATGGTGATTATTAATATGCTTTTATTAACTTATTAATTAATTTAATACAAGTTGTATTAATAAAAAATAATAAAAATGCAATATAACAAAAAATACACAATTTTACTTTTTTAATATTTTAATTTAATTTTATTTAATTGTATTTAAATTTATTTAATTTTATTTAATCTAATTCAATTGAATTTAATTTAATTTAATTTATTTTTTATTTAATTTTATTTAATTTTATTTAATTTTATTTTATTTCTGATGCTGTTAAGGCCTAAGTCTAAATTAAAACGCAGTTTTTTTTTTCTTAATTCTTTATATGTCCTTTAAAAACGTTGTGTAAATTTGGCACTTGTATGCAATAACCAATAAAAATAGCTATTTTAAAATTTTATTTTGATAGATAATTTTATTTTATTGCATAATTGTATTTATTTTTTATGACATACCATCACAACATTTTATTGAAATAAATTGTTTATTTTATTTGTATTTATTTATTTTTTTTACTTTTTTTTACAACACAAAACTTTATTGTGCTATTTGTGTGTCATCACATGGAGTTTCTGTCTATGTAGTGCATTCCAAATCAATCACTTATGAGGTTCCATATCAGTTTTAATGCTTCATCAAAAGACAACTGACTGGCATCAAGGCAGTGTGTTTTCGATGGCTATTAGTTGTATTTACTGTAAAATTTGCCTTTAAGTTTAATGTTTGCACCCTAATTGTGATCCTCACTGGTTTTGCGCTAGTTAATGGTGCTCAGCTTGTTAAAATAAATGCAATCTGACAGTTGTTCATTCATAATAGAGTACATCTCTCCTCTTAAACAGCTTTAATGCAGTTAGCTACTTTTTCCAAAGCGACAGCTTAACTGTAGTTGAACTACTTTATGAGAAACTTGTAGCTTGATGAAGAAGTTTTTAAAGCAGCTTCTCCAGCACATTGGCACGTTGTTTGGCACGGAGTCCTGAATGACACAAATGTGAGACGATCATCTCTCTCGAATCGGCCGTCCATTAGACCGCATTACTCCTCTTTTAATACATTAGTTGGGTACAGTCTCCCACTTTGCCTCATCCTGACCTGTTTTTAAGCACAGCTCGATGAGTAACTCTCAGGATTAGACAAATACGGGCACTTTGCTCAGTGTGGGAGAGCCAGTGAATCACAGACGTTACTGGGGAAAAAGCCACAGAGGATTGATTACATCAGAGCGAAAAGCCTCTTTCTTTGATTCTGATCACCCCCACAGACTCGACAAATCTTCTGCTTTTTTCCCAGCAGGGCAGCTTAAAGGAGGAAGCCAATTTTTCAGAATGTACAGACTTCAACATCACTCACTTTTTAATTTTGTACGGCTGAAGCTTGAAGGAGCCGCCTTGGTGGAACTCGCACTGGCATTAAAACTCTGTGAAATGTCAAACTCGGTGGGTGTTCAAGGGTTGAAACTATTCCTGATAAAAGCCAGGTGCAAATTTTCTGTCCAAAAGTGCTTTTCAAAATGCTCATGTTAAATCAACATGGTGCAACTTTCAGAATCCAAAAAGCATGGCAAGCTATTTTATTTTATTTTATTTTATTTTATTTTATTTTATTTTATTTTATTTTGTTTTGTTTTGTTTTGTTTTGTTTTGTTTTGTTTTGTTTTGTTTTGTTTTGTTTTGTTTTGTTTTGTTTTGTTTTGTTTTGTTTTGTTTTGTTTTGTTTTGTTTTGTTTTGTTTTGTTTTGTTTTGTTTTGTTTTGTTTTGTTTTGTTTTGTTTTGTTTTGTTTTGTTTTGTTTTGTTTTGTTTTGTTTTGTTTTGTTTTGTTTTGTTTTGTTTTGTTTTGTTCTGTTTTGTTCTGTTTTGTTCTGTTTTGTGTGATATTTTTTTATTTATTTATTTTACTTGCCAAGTTGTAAGTGGAATGATTGATTGATTGATTGATTGATTGATTAATACATTTACTTATTTAATATATAAAATAAATGTTTTATAATATTCTGTATATTTTTATATTGTTTTATTATATTTGTATTTTTAAAATATTGTTTTGTTTTATATTACTTGCAAAATGTTATTTAACCTTTATTTATTTTATTTATTTAAAGTTGTGGAAATTATTTAATATCACATCCATCCATCCATCCATCCATTCATTCTCATTTCCAGAAACTCATCTCTCATCTCCCACAGAACTTTTGCAGTCTCCTCTAAGAGGCTTTGTCCCTCAAGATTTTTGCATGTGGCTAATCCACATCAAACTTATTTTGTAGTTCTTACCCAAAACCACCTAAAAGACCAATTTATAAAGGCACCAAGCAGATGTCCTTGCTCTGGGATGTCCAAATCCAATTACATAGGCAGTTGTGCAACTATTTTGCCTCTTTGACCATTTCAAACAACATTTCAAGTGCAGGAAACAACACAAGAAAATATGAATAGATTTAGCTTTTCCTCATATGATTCCTTCAGTGCTTTTGGTTCACTCTCGGAGAGAGAAAAATAATGGTTACAGCAACTGTAAAGAAGCAAAGGCCAACCCATGCAAAAACATATGCATTAGAAAATTGCAACAATTTTCACAGACGGAAATATATGACAGAAGAATGTGCAAAGTGCTTTAAAACCAACAATGTATTCTTGAATGCAGTACTGAATATGAGGATGAGTGGATGTCTTCGTCTTTGATTCCTCCCAGAGGGCTTAGTGTTTGTCTCCAGCCCCTGACCTGAAAGAGAGCATGTAAGGTTCCTCTTCACAGCTGAAGCACAACCAAGACTTGAACTCCATCTGAAGATGCTTTTGAAGCTGAGATGGGTTTCCTGCCTGGCGAAGCGGGGCTTGGATCGCTGTAAAGGGCAACTTCTACCCAGAGCACTGGATTCCCATTACACACCGCGGACCTCAGAAGCGTTTCCTTCCTTCCCAGAGTGAGACATCAGCAGTCGACTAGACTTTCTGATGAAACGGCAAGGGGTTTGTGCATCTGCAAAAGCTGCAGTCACAATTCTAGGGTGAACTGTATGGGTTTGTTTTATAATCTACCAGACAAAATGTTGTGTCAATTCTTTGCATGCAAATGTGACAGAAAAGTGATTATAAAAATTGTCGACAATTACTATTGTTGCTGAATAGTTGTTTGATCTCACGTGACCTAATGGAAGGACCTGCAATAATGCAGTTTGACCAGTGTGGCGCTGTAGCGCAAGACTGTAATTTAGCCCTCCTGCATACAGTCCAATAGAAGAAGACATGCTTATGAGACTTGCAAACAAAACTGACCCTGCGTTACATTTAGAAGGGCTCATCCCTATGCCCTAATCCCTTCAAAGGGTTTACCCTCCGGAGTGAGAGCTTCGAAGGGTTGAAGGGTGTAGGGGACCAAACAACTGTTTCTTGAATTGCCCTTCTACGTCATCATCACGTGCCCACACGGAGGCGCCGTCATCATGCAAAGAATCTGCGCAAAGGATCATGGGAGCCCGAAGTGTCCATCAGTTGCACCTTTCGAAATGCTTCATTCCAAAGGGCCCTTTGAAGTGGCCAGTTTTGAGCACTTCGGTTTGGAACGACCCTTCAATATAGCGGCCATGATCGTTTTCACTCTGAAATGCCCTTCAGATGGCGATATATCCCGTTTGGAATGCACAGATTGTTGCCAAGTCTGCAGTTTTCCCGCAGAACTGGCAGGCAATCTGACCAGTCATAATGCTTAATCCACCATCTTGCCCAAAAAACAAATAAGACAGGAGAGTGGATTAAATTCTGTGGACTTAAACTTAAAAATTGTGCATATTGTTGTCTTTTTGTGGTTGAAATAAAATGCATTCTGATGTTCATTCATGTTTATTTCGTGCTTTAAGCAAATATAAAAAGAAGATCGGTTGATGTGTGCTTCTTGAACTGAAGCAATTCAGTGATCTGTCACGACACATTAAAGAGCCACAAACTGGTATTTATTGTTTGAATTTCTTAGAACATGACAAAATTTGAAAGCTGAGACCTTGTTTCTGTCATGGTTCTGCTGGTGTGCCCTAGTTGGCCACCAGATGTCACTGTGTGTTTTGAGCACATGGCACCAACAACAAACAATAAGCCATGTGTCTATTGTCTGACCCCGCCCTTCTTGTTATGTCATTAGTGTTTTAGTTACTCCACCTGTGTCTCCCTCGTTACCTTCCTCGTTTGTCTCCCTATTTATTCTCCTTGTTTTCACTCTGAAATGCCCTTCAGATGGCGATATATCCCGTTTGGAATGCACAGATTGTTGCCAAGTCTGCAGTTTTCCCGCAGAACTGGCAGGCAATCTGACCAGTCATAATGCTTAATCCACCATCTTGCCCAAAAAACAAATAAGACAGGAGAGTGGATTAAATTCTGTGGACTTAAACTTAAAAATTGTGCATATTGTTGTCTTTTTGTGGTTGAAATAAAATGCATTCTGATGTTCATTCATGTTTATTTCGTGCTTTAAGCAAATATAAAAAGAAGATCGGTTGATGTGTGCTTCTTGAACTGAAGCAATTCAGTGATCTGTCACGACACATTAAAGAGCCACAAACTGGTATTTATTGTTTGAATTTCTTAGAACATGACAAAATTTGAAAGCTGAGACCTTGTTTCTGTCATGGTTCTGCTGGTGTGCCCTAGTTGGCCACCAGATGTCACTGTGTGTTTTGAGCACATGGCACCAACAACAAACAATAAGCCATGTGTCTATTGTCTGACCCCGCCCTTCTTGTTATGTCATTAGTGTTTTAGTTACTCCACCTGTGTCTCCCTCGTTACCTTCCTCGTTTGTCTCCCTATTTATTCTCCTTGTGTCTGCAGTCCTGTGCTGGTTTGTTGTTTAATGTTATGTCTCAGAGTATTGTCGGATGTGTGTATGTTCCTGTTGCCTTCCCCTGTCTTGGCCTGCCTGCCTGTTCTTCCCCCTCGAGGTAGTTTTGTTTATTTTTTACTATTAATAAATGCCCTTATCTTCCTGCATTTGAGTCCTCGCATCTTCACTCTCCAGTACCATGACAGTTTCATACCAAAAGTAACCTGCTCTGTCTTGTCTGTCGGCGCGTTGTCAGTTTCCTCTTTGCTCCGCAATGTATTTTTTACTGCATAAGAACATGATGTGTAGTGTGCGGCATTGTTTGTCAGACATAGCAACAGTAACTAAGGAGGGCAGGTTTTTGCGGAGGGTCAATTGGGCTACTTTTGGCCATGATTTGGCTAGTTTTGAGTAGCCATTTGGCTGGTTTTGTTATGCAGACCTGGCAACCCTGAAACAAAGCCACACCTGTAGAGTGTGGGAAAGTTTTACAAAAATCCAAACAAAAAATTTTATCAATATACTCACGGCCATGTTTTCGTTCTTCGTTTAGGGTAAAAATAAGTTATATATACGCAAGCAGCGCTTGACTGCTAGCAAACAACCTGACGCTGCCGAAAATGACATTTAGATAGAATATGTAAATATGTGATGCGTGCTTTCCTTTCAATAACTAAATAAATACACAACAAATGTGAAGAAAACAGCAGTTAAGAAAGCATCAGAGAAGAGCGATGTGGATGTTTGCAGCAGCTCTGCAATCGGTTCTCCAGTAAAGTCACATCACATTTGTTTATAGAACACTTTATGCAATAGACTGCTTTAAAGCAAGCATCTTTACAGTATTAGTGGGCCGTTTACACAGAACGCGTCTTTGCACCTAAAAACGCCTCCGGAATGGTTTTTAAAAAGTGCAGCGCAGAATGCCTCCTCTGCCATGTTGGTGTCAAATAAAACGGTTGCCATGCCAACTTGCTACTGTAAACAAATCTTGCAACATTTGCCCCACCTCGGGGGTCTTCTTATTGGTTCACTGTTTTAGAACTGACATTGATGAGCGACACTGCGTGTAAACGTTTAAATTATTTTGACACAGCATCTTAAAAATGTGGTGCTCATGTGCGAGACGCTGCAAAAGACGCAAGACAGGAGTGCAACGGTTGTACACATCCATCTAGCACGTGTTTACACAGGAAAAACTACGGAAAAGTTGCGCATTGCAATGGGAAAGCGCGTTCTGTATGAACGGCCCCTTAAACAGTACAAACTGTCAGTGCTGCTTTCAATTAGAATTACGCCTTGACTATTTGCTATAAAGCAGCTCTATACTGTATGTATAGAATATGTACTGTATAACTCAATATTTCAACAACATGCAAAAGCTAAATAATCACTCAAAGCCTAATTAATTAGTGAAATAATTGATTAGATTAGAAAGAATTGATTATCAAAATAATAGTTTGTTGCCTCCCTAGTATGAGCAATAGCAACAGTCATGGTTGACTAAACCTCAAAAATCAGTAGATAATACAAGAAATACAATTATGCACGCATACTTTACTGAAAGCTCTCATCTTCCCATGCATTTGAGGCCTGAGTAGATATTATGGGCATTTCTAAGTAATCTAGGATCATATTGGGTCTGAAGCAGATGATTTACAGAGAAATCAATTTACAGATTGAGACATACAGGAAGAGGCAAAAAATAGCAGAGAGAGTGAGAGATACAGATGCTCTCTGGCAAACGCTGTCAGATGCCTATTACGACTGCAGTGTAGGAGCACGTGCATGCCAGACCTTCAGCCTGTAGTTTTAACTAAGCCTATAACCATTCATTTCAGTCATTATGGAACCTGAGGGTAGACATAAAATTAATTGACTCTACATTTTGACTGTGCAAAACTCAACACTACAATGTCCAAGTCACTTTGACAATGTTCCTATTATTGTGAATGTTGCCAAGTTTCTCAGTATTTTAATAAGTCATTGTTAATATGTTCTGTAAGGTTGTTAGGGTGTTCTGAGTGGTTGCTATGCTGTTCGTTCCGGTTGCTAGGGTATTATGTTTGCTAGAATGTTTTTATTGGTTACGAATAGTTCAAAGCATAGTTACAGACATTGACTAAAACTAGTAAAAAAAAAAATTTTTTTAATTAAATTAAGCTGAAATAAAATGTTAATAATTTCAAAATGAATACAACTGAAATTATTTAAAAAGTGTGAAGTGAAAAAAATAACTAAATATTAAATATTAGTACAAATAGCGCAAATAACACAAATAAGTGTATTTATATATGTTTATGGCTCATATAGTATGATATAGTGAGAAAATTATTTATATGACACAAATGAGCAAAAAATATGATATTTTAGATGCTTTTATTTATATGGCCAAAAAAGTGAGATGAAATTCTGATAGCTTGTAATGTAAATCAACGATATTCTTATATATAACAGTATTACACGCTACTTGCATACAATGCAAGTAAATATCAGTCGTCACTGTATATCTCTCAAAAATGTGTTTTAGTAAAATGATATTTAATTGCTTAGTTTTGTGATCAAAATGTCATAACATATAATGCAATGCAATGCAATGATGACTGAGAGATGAACGAGTGAACGTTCTTCAAAAGAGAGGAACAGTGAAAGTAAAGGTTCTGGAAATAAACATTCCTTTAAAGCCTGATGATCGTGTTTTCTAAAAAATGATGTCTGGAGATCAAGTAAACCTAAGATGCGTCAGTCCAGTAAGTGTTTATCTTGAAATATTATGGACAATATAAAAAGTACGTGTATGTTTACTTTCTGAAAATAAGTAGCAAAAACATCATCAGTCAGATGACAGAAGGCATGACGTAGATTGAGTGCAACAGGTTTTTCAGCAAAGTTTGATCATGTTGATCACATATGATACAGCAGGCTTTATAGAGTTAACTATATCATGGATTTCACACTTGAGATGCACGTATTTGGTCCACAGCATATGGTCCCCTTAAATAATTCATGCATATCCGTGAGCACAGCACATATTCGTGATTGAATGTCAATGCATCGATCAGAACGTAGTATAATCCCCCCAAAAAACGTGTGTTTGACAGAGCATCGCTCTGTTTGCGGTCCCGTGCGGCCGTGACGCGGTGACAGCAACATTTCCTCTTCAATTCTGCAATCCGAAACCATACGTGTAGTTCCTGGAAGCCAGCATGAATAAGTAAGCACTGTTGTGATGGGCTGATGTCAGCTGAAGTGACTGTCAGCGAGGGCGGGTTATTCTCAGAGGACGTCGACTGGCTGTCTCTCTCTCTCAGCGGCCTCCATCATCAGGGGAAAGGCTGCCACTCCGGGTAATTTCATCACGACGGTGCAGATGACTGATTGGAAATTCAGGTCATGCCGTATTTTTTCCCTCTTTTTTCTCATCCTGACTAGATGGACAGTCGGAAGAGGTGGCCGGACGTCCCCGTGGACTCTCTTGCAAAGGCTATATGAGATCCACGTCGATTTTATTTCATCTCTTTTCATTTATTTATTTCCTCGGCTGCCTCGCTTCGGTGTGTCAAGGATGCCGAGAAAACCACGCTGCCATAATTCACATTGTTCCGAGTCCCTCTTCAGTTGGATATTGAGTTTGCTCGGCCCAAATCCTCCCTGCTCACTTACTCTGGATGAAAAAGTACTGGTTATGATGGATTATTTCTTTTGCTGTTATTTCTGTGTACACATTTTTTGCACGAGGCACTCAGGGATGAATTTGCTAAACTGCTGTGCCTCTTAAATGCGCTGTATTTCACAGTTTTATCCAGCTGCATGTGCTAGTTAAGCACTGTAAGAAAATAAAATAAAAATAAAAAGTCATGGTAAAACAAGTTTTTACATTAACTCATGAAATTAATTCAATTTCAGTTTTAAGTTATACAAGCTTAAATGAAATGAAATTAATTACATTTAATCTTATAATGAAATATAATGAAAAACTATTTTTGTGGGTCTTAAAACGTCTTAATTCACACTTTTCACAAATTAAAGGGTTAAAAGGTCTTAAATCAGTGCAGAAAGTCTACAATTCAGTAGTCATCGCATTAAATTTTGTATGCAAAAAATGAATGTCTTTGTCAGTATTTCTGGCTTGCTTTCCAGTAAATCAAGATACATTTACTTGAAATGCAAAATGAAGATATGAAGTCTTATTGTCTAAGAAACTGAACAAAATTGAGTTTATCCTTAAAACAAGGACAAATACCTGTCAAAGGGGAGTGAAAACTTCTTTTCCTTTTTAATTAAGTTGATTTTGTTTTAGAGTCCATTGGCATATATTTGTTCTTCTTTTAAACTCACTTCCTTTTTTATACAGTAAATTTCTCAGAAGTTACAGTAAGTTAGGAGCAGAACTTGTTTTTATAAAATAAAGTACAGGAGATCTGTTGTATTTTCAAACTTTTAAGCATTGCTAATACAATCCTTTGTGCTCCCTAAACATTTAGACATTTACATTTAGAGGATACATTTATTAACATATTGTGTTCAATCCTTTTCTTAAATTTTCATTACTTGGTCTTAAAAAGGTCTTAAAGTCCTGAAATGACTTGTACGGCCAATTTAATTATATTTAAAAACATTTCGTTTACATTAAATTTTTATGGTGAATTAGGTGGAAATCTTTTACAGTGTAAATTGCACCTTATTCACAAAAGTCATCACCATTAACTTAATATATCCAGACTTAAGTTGCTCATATTGTACATTTTAGAGTTAATTCTGTCTTAATTGCTGAAAACTCATCAGATATCATGCTTTCTCCTCGTTTGGCACTGTGATTACGCTCAGCACTAATGTTTTTTCTTTTTACCATGTTTGAGCCATTAGATGATTTGCATAATTCCTTTAGTGAATCATGATGCTATGAGTAGCCGTAATTCATTATTATTGAATCCCCCTTCAGCTTAGTGACGCAGTTAGCAGGTTCATATTATATTGCATCTTTCCAGAGTAATTTACCAATGTGATCTCATTAGTGTTCACAGTAAATTAATATTCAAGTATATCAGTGACTGTCCAATTAATTAATTCATTCATTCATTAAATGATATACATAATAATAATAGGGACAGCTACACTTTTGCATATGTACTGCTTTAGAGACTACAATTTTTCGACATTCATAGCATATTAAATTCTTAGGTTGTTTTTCGCTAATAAATGAATACATTAATTTATAATAAATGACATTAATTAAAGATGTGCCATGCTTTTAATGCACTTATATTTCATAATGAGTTTTGAAGCTAATTAAATTGAGCCAAGAGTGCAAACTACATACATCAGTCTAATCTGGACTTCATTTGTAAATAAATGAGCCAATAATGTGTTTCTCTGACAACGTTTATGCATCATACATTTTCTGTAATGGTGCTGTATATTAGAATTGATTTGTTCCATGTCTCTAAACTGAATTGCGTACAGTAAAGTGTTTAGGTTTTAGATAGATGCTGTTTAGATATTAATATTGTACATTTCAGAACTACCTACTATAAAACTACAATCAAGAATCATGAAGAAAATGATTTGATGAAAATTTTATTAATTTATGCAGAGATTTACACATCACTAAAGTTGAAGTGCTTGGGTTGTGAATGCTGTTTAAATGTTAATATTCTACATTTAAAAAGTACCTTCTATAAAAATACGATCATCATCAAGAAATCATGAATAAAATGCAGAGATTTCATGAGAACTGAATTTATTTTTTAAAGTTTTGCATGTCTCTAAAGTCAAAGTTTTGAAGTTGCTGTTTAAAAGTTGATATAAAGCTACTATGAAAATACCATCCACATCAAGAAATGAAGAAAATGGATTAATTGCTTTGAAAAGATTTGCACATCTTTAAAGTTGCACAGTGATTTTTTTTTCATGCTTTAGATGCAATGTTTATGTTGTCACATGCGATCCACATGCACAAGAAATCATGAAGAAAATCAGTTGTTTGCTACATACAGTACAAACATGTTACATAGAGCTTCAGATGAGTCATGCAGGAATGAATCTGAGTTGCTGATAAAATTTTAAGTCGATGCACCGCATGTAGCCAAAGCAGTTGGAGCTTTAGTGCTTCACACGCATTAATGTTTCAAAATACCAGCTCTGTTGGAACGAGCCGTCCATGTTTTTTTCTGCTTTACAAGGCCAGGCAGTATATTTCTCCGCTTTTCAGCGATTTGTGAAATACATCGGAGACCATTTCACCAGGAGCATTATATGCTGTCAGGATAGGAACTAATTATATAGGGCTTCCAGAAGCCATTCCTCAAGCACCATTAGGTCTGCTAGCGCGTGCCAGAAAGCCACGTTACTTATATATCACTGCGACATAATTGTATTTAATTCGCTCTTCTTAGAGTTTGCTTAGTTAAATGGAGCGTTAAAATACAGCAGTTTAAGAGAAACAAAACTAATGCAGCTGCGAGGTTCTGCGCAAGGCCAGCGGAAGTGCTTTAAAACTTCAGCGGTCCTCACGAACCCGAGGGAAGGAGCACTCGCATGGAAAGATGCATCTCCGATAGTGTTGCCAGGAATCATTGCCAGAAATCCCAAGGTTGGGAGATGCGATTTTTATTTATTTATTTTTTTGTGCAAAAGCACTTGAGAATGTATCGGAGACCTAATTGAATTCATCCTTCTTCATAAGTACGATGGAGGCATGTGTTCCGAAGCTCGTGACAAGATCGCGTTTATTTATTTATTTCCACTCCAATTATGTTTCAAACCACAACGGAGGCAAGTCTGCACTGGATTTAATATCCGGGATGTTTATCAGCGTTTGGCAGTTGAGCTAACATGACGTCTGCGCTCAATTTAACATGCTCTCGTTTCCACTCGCTCAGGGCGTCCGTTCGTGTGCATCTCTGTATGAAACCCTTATAAGGAATTGGAATTTCTTTAAATATCTTGGGAACGTTTATGGTCAGGCATGCACAATAATCCACAGGATGTTTAGTTCTTGGGAACTGGACGTATATGTTGTTTTTAAGCTGCTCTGTCCAGTCAAAATGATTATTTTGTAGGTGTGTGGTTGTTTTTAGCATGTCCAGATGTAGTTAAGAGCTAAATTTAGTCTCCTGTCTGACACAGTCTGGCACACGGATCACGTCATTCATTTTTCCCCCTCAAGTTATCAGTCATACATATTAAAAGGTTTAATGCAAGAATTAAAAGCAGTATATTTGTGTTTGTTTGTTAGTTTTTTTCACATAAAATACATTTATTTATTTATTTATTTATTTAGTGCACAGAAATTGCACACCTTTTTAAGTAAGTAAATAAACAACATTATAAAAAATAATAAAATAAAATAAAAATTATAAAAGGTTATAGTTGTGTAGCAAAGCATGCATTTATTACACTGCTTATAACAATGCAATATTGGAGTTGGAAAGTATCAGAGAACTTTAAGTAAATAAAAAATTACACACAGTACCAATGTATTACACACAGTAAATTTAATCTCTTTACACATTTTCTAACTTTTTCACCATGTCATTCATATTTTGTGTATACAACACGTTGTATCAAATTTATTTATTTGTTTGTTTGTTTATGACTAACTCTAACTGCTTTATTTTCTATTAGATGCTAATTAAAAATCTTTGCCAAAATGCTGTTGTAATTAAAAGTCAGGTGAATGAGGCATAAGTACAGCTTAACTATCCATCAAATGCAAATCATTTGGGTCTCTTTCCCAAAGTATATTATGTTCAAAAGCACACAATTGCTGTTTTATGCACTCTTGTTTTTTTAGTGCAGCTTTATGAATGGTTGGAGGTTTTCAAAGTTAATGTTACGGTTGTAAGTGCTCTCAAGACATTCACTGTGTTCGACTTGCACTCATGATGCTGGAGACAAACCCAGCCGACTGACGTTTCCAGGAATCTCACATTCTGTTCACCACGGGAATAACTGCATGCTGAATATCAATGCAACAGCAATCAGGAAAATGTTTCCTAGCTGTGAGAACATAAATACCCTCTTGCCTTTCAGAGGTATAATAGTCCAAATATCATTTCAAAAATACTTTGTGAATAAACTTTGATAACCATGTTCCTACGTCGTCTTATGTGAAAGATTCTGCCGGTGTGTTGATGTTTCAGTATCTTTCTGAAAGTACAAGAAAGAATATCTGTGAATACTAATGAGATCCAAGTTGAGCATCTGTATTTAGGAAGTAAGGCTTGGTTTGATGGATCTTACTGTAAAACCCAAACCTGAAGATTCCAGACGGGAGTTCCCGCGGTGAGGTGAAGACAAAGCCGCTTATCCCGTGACTCAGGCCTGCTGGGAGCTAATGGGACGTGAAGCTGCTTTCCTCCTCAGTGTTCAGAGGAGTCAAAGTGAGGTCAAGAGGAGAACTTTCATGCTCCTGTGTCTCTGTTTCAGCGACTCAAAAGTTGACAACTTTGCCAAACGTGACTAAGTTTTATAATCTTTACAAAGTTGAGTTAACAAAGGCTTTATCCATCCTTATTATAGTGTGGGTCTGAAATTGGAAGATTATGGATGATGTCGATGTTTTAGTGTCTAGTACAAGTATTACACAGAAATTACACTTTATCTATCTATCATTTAAGCATCCTGGCATTTAATTTACCTGTTAAGTAAAAAAAAAAAAAAAAAACTAAAATAAAACTATATGCACAAATTGTAAAATTAGCAGTTCCATTAAATAACAATGGAAAAAAAAACAATGACAACTGTGTAACTTCATATTTTTAATTTTCCCAAACTTAAAGAAAGATAATAATCTAATCAAATTGCTTAGGAAGTTTTTTACAGTGTAGATATGAATTTACAGTTTATTTTTAATAAATATCAACAATCTAAAAGGTTTGCATTATAACTGAGAACTACATGAACACTTCACAGTTGGTTGTGTTACTGTAAGTAATTTTCCTCAAATGATATTGAAGTTAGAAATATGTATACCAATGTCGTATGTAACTTTAGAGACGGTCCTTAGATTTGCGAATATCGAATGCCGGGAAATGACACCTCTGGCCATTCCGTTGGGTCGTGTGTAAAGTCACAGATACTGTACGGGCAATACGGCTCAGTTTTTCTATGTATATTGCTCTGTTGAACGGCAAAAGTGACTTTACTAGGCTATACTGGATTAACACCATGCATCTCCTATCAGCGGGAAAGCCGCGCCCCCAGCTATCACAAGACCCGAGCAAGTCCATGGTTGACACCCTCTCATTAGCATGTTGTGCAGAGGAAAAATAAATGCGGAACTACATTCAGAAATAAATGAGTGATTAAAAGAAAACAGTTAGGATGAGTTTAGCATTTCCTTAAACATTTTCCATTTGGCCACCAATTTATTTTATTTATTTGCCTATATTTCATCACACGTTTAATTATTTATATACGTATTTATTTATTTATACACACATTTATTTATTTATTTGTGTATTTATTTATTTTTAATTTCTGCAGGTTTGGTCCTCCATACTGCACATTGCAGAATGTCATGAAATACATATGATACGTTAGCCTATAGCAGAGAAACGTGACGTTTGTGATACATATGGTAAGATTGCCTGCAGTAACATGGGCTTTGGCCCATCAGGGTGCCTCAAAATTATGATGTAGTGTTTACAGTTTGCCTTTTGCGCAGCCTGCTCAACTAATGTTTTGGATGGTATCAGCGCCCTTAAACTGTTATCCAAGCATTGTCGAGAGAGAAGATGAATGAGGTCATTTGCTTGCTAACCTCAATTCGGTTTCTGTGGGAATGCTTTTTCTATTGTCGTTAATCCCCGGGGTTTTGTGCTGTTCATGTGTGTGTTTGAGAGCGTGTGTGTGTTTGAATTTGATAAACTAGGTGAGAAGCCATTTTGCTTGACATCCAGTTTGGAGGCCGTATAAACAGCTACTCATTTGACTTGCTGTGTGTTTTGACCTCGGTGTTCTCGCTTTGACTCTATATGGTCATGTGTTTCTTCTGCGTCAAGTTACCGTGGAAATTCAGTCTTTACATCAGTGTTTCTCCAGCAGAGGGTCATGAACCAGTAATGGGCTGCAGGTCTGTTCTGATTGGGTCACGGACAGCAATGAAAACAATGCTAAATGATTTAAATCCAGCTTTTCACAGCTACTAAAGGGCTTGAGAGACCCAGATGAGAAACGTTTGAGCTTTCAGCTCTAGCAGACTCAAGGAAAAATCTGTAGGAAGAACATTATAGCAATTTAGACTTAATTTTAATGGAGGGTATGGGTGATCATGTGACACTGAAGACTGGAGTAATGATGCTGAAATTCAGCTTTGATCACAGAAATAAATTTCATTTTAACATATATTCACATAGAAAACAGATATTTTAAATTGTAAAAAAATATATTTCACATTATTGCTGTTTTTGCTGCATTGAATAAATGCAGCCTTGGTGAGCAGAACAGATTTGCGAGAAATTATAAATATATAAATTCTATATTTGTATTATATTTCATAAAAACTGTCAGCTTAGCATACGTGAATAGTATGTTAAAATACATTATAAATAAGCAATATCCTTTCCCACATGATGCTAATGTAATTGCATAGCAAAGGTCGCGTCGTCAAACAAACCCTTGAGGAAGTGTTCTAAATACAAGCTTGATGTTCGATGTCCTCACGACCCCGTCTCATTTGCCTTGATTAATGCCAGCCTATGCTTTTCTTCCACACTTCCTGGTGAGCGTGCGAGCGACCGGTTCGAGCCGCGTTCCAGCCCCTAAGAGTCAAAGGCAATTTCAGCTCATTAAAACTCCCCCAAATTCATTAGCGGCGAGTAGCGAACAGCAACCCCAAGGGGAAGAATTGCCAGCGTCCAGTTAGCATGGTAATTCTGAAACGCGCTTAATTCATCAACCTGAACGCAAGTCTTCAATTAAAGCATGAAAGTAGAGGGCTTTTTCTTCAACTAATTACAGTCAAAACTGTGTGAGGAAAAATAAAAATGGACTGAGGTCTTTGTTAACTTTAAGGCGGACCAGATTACATTATTATGAAGTTTTCAAAGGCGGAAAATTAAAGCTGGGTTACGCAGTTTCAAGGAGGTTTTCATCAGGCCTGTGGAAAACTAATCTAGTAATTGCATAGCAAAGGTCGCGTCGTCAAACAAACCCTTGAGGAAGTGTTCTAAATACAAGCTTGATGTTCGATGTCCTCACGACCCCGTCTCATTTGCCTTGATTAATGCCAGCCTATGCTTTTCTTCCACACTTCCTGGTGAGCGTGCGAGCGACCGGTTCGAGCCGCGTTCCAGCCCCTAAGAGTCAAAGGCAATTTCAGCTCATTAAAACTCCCCCAAATTCATTAGCGGCGAGTAGCGAACAGCAACCCCAAGGGGAAGAATCGCCAGCGTCCAGTTAGCATGGTAATTCTGAAACGC
Source organism: Sinocyclocheilus anshuiensis (assembly GCF_001515605.1). Classification (NCBI taxonomy): domain Eukaryota; kingdom Metazoa; phylum Chordata; class Actinopteri; order Cypriniformes; family Cyprinidae; genus Sinocyclocheilus; species Sinocyclocheilus anshuiensis. The sequence goes on along the minus strand of NW_015557124.1, from coordinate 1,040,619 downwards.
GCTTAATTCATCAACCTGAACGCAAGTCTTCAATTAAAGCATGAAAGTAGAGGGCTTTTTCTTCAACTAATTACAGTCAAAACTGTGTGAGGAAAAAGAAAAATGGACTGAGGTCTTTGTTAACTTTAAGGCGGACCAGATTACATTATTATGAAGTTTTCAAAGGCGGAAAGTTAAAGCTGGGTTATGCAGTTTCAAGGAGGTTTTCATCAGGCCTGTGGAAAACTAATCTAAAATGAAATGATAGTTAAGTCAAAAAACAACATTTCACTTATGTAATAGGACAGGTAAACCAGGTACAGCAGTATATTCAATTTGAAAAAAAGCAAAATGAGTCTGCAAAAAGCTTAAAAAGCAAAAATTATCATAAATTAACATAGCATATCATAAATGTGTTAGGGATTAGAGTGGTTTTTGAAAATGTTTTTGAAAGAAGTCTCTTCTGCTCACCAAGACTGTTTTTTTTTTTTTTGGATCAAAAATGCTGTAAATATATGAAATATTATTTCAATTTTAAAAATCTGATTTTTATGTGAATATATAGTACAATGTAATTTATTATTGTGATCAAAGCTGAATATTCAGCATCATTACTGCAGTCTTCAGTGTCACATGATCTTCAGAAATCATTCTAATATGCTGATTTGCTGCTCAAGAAACATTTCTGATTATTATCAATGTTGAAAACAGTTGTGCTGCCCAGTGTTTTGTGGAAGCCATGATACATTTTATTTTTCCAGATTGATGAATAGAAAGTTAAAAAGAACAGCATTTATTTAAAATAGAAATATTTAGTAAGACTATAAATGTTTTACTGTCACTTTTGATGAAAATAATTTGTCTTTACTCAATACATTATTTTATTTTCTTTTCTATTCTATTATGTTCTAGCTTTTTTTTTTTTTTTTTTGGATCAAAAATGCTGTAAATATATGAAATATTATTTCAATTTTAAAAATCTGATTTTTATGTGAATATATAGTACAATGTAATTTATTATTGTGATCAACGCTAAATATTAAGCATCATTACTGCAGTCTTCAGTGTCACATGATCTTCAGAAATCATTCTAATATGCTGATTTGCTGCTCAAGAAACATTTCTGATTATTATCAATGTTGAAAACAGTTGTGCTGCCCAGTGTTTTGTGGAAGCCATGATACATTTTATTTTTCCAGATTGATGAATAGAAAGTTAAAAAGAACAGCATTTATTTAAAATAGAAATATTTAGTAAGACTATAAATGTTTTACTGTCACTTTTGATGAAAATAATTTGTCTTTACTCAATACATTATTTTATTTTCTTTTCTATTCTATTATGTTCTATTATTTTCTGTTCTGTTTATTCTATTATTTTATTTTATTTTATTTTATTTTATTTTACTCAATACATTATTTTATTTTCTTTTCTATTCTATTATGTTCTATTATTTTCTGTTCTGTTTATTCTATTATTTTATTTTATTTTATTTTATTTTATTTTATTTTATTTTATTTTATTTTATTTTATTTTATTTTATTTTATTTTATTTTATTTTATTTTATTTTATTTTATTTTATTTTATTTTATTTTATTTTATTTTATTTTATTTTATTTTATTTTATTTTATTTTATTTTATTTTATTTTATTTTATTTTATTTTATTTTATTTTATTTTATTTTATTTTATTTTATTTTATTTTATTATTTTATTTTATTTTATTTTAGACTTTTTATAATGGTAGTGTATCATGGTTTCTATAAAAACATTACATTCATTAAATAACTCAATTACATTTTACAATAATATATAAAAAATAAAATAACAGTAACTGTTGTAAATTTGTAAATATCTTCACTGTTACTTTTGATCAATTTGATTTTTCCTTGCTAATTAAAAGTATTAAAATAAAAGTATAATAAAGTATTTATTTATTTCTTAAAAAAAAAATCTATATGATGATTTGAGATGCCATTCATGTCTTTAGTACAAACGCTGTGATTCAGTGATTTCTGTTTGCTTTTGTGCATTTCACAAAGAGAGACACTCGAGTGTTACGCTGTCAGATGAATTAAGAGCATTGCATTAATTTGACATCTGTTAAAGTGCGAGCGACGGGTAGATCAAGTCTCTCTGGCACTCAAGCTAAATGTTCTGCAGAGACAAAGGGCATGTGAGACAGCGAGGGATGTACTGTGCACCATTGGTTTTTATTTCGCTGCCTTCTGGCTGTATGTGATCCTTCGGCTCTCCTGCAGTCACAGCTCCTCTATGAAGCTCATTAGCATCCACCAACAAACACACACAGCTCAAACCAGCTTCATGCAGATATAATGTCAGCCAAGACCCGAGAGTGCCGCGTAGATGCCGATGGCTTCACGTTTCGCTGATCCTGCGTAGGTGTGTATCTGCTCGGAGAAACCCAGAATTGCATTTAAGAAATGAAGATCATGAGTTTTGTCATTGCTGAAGTTATTTTTAGCTTACGTATTTAGTGTTAAACTTCATGTGTCTGAAGAAATCCTACAGATCTACTGACCAAAACCTGTGCCAGCTTGTTTCTGACATGGGAGAATATATATAAGATAATTGTGACTTTTTTTTTATCTTATATCTCATATCTTATTCAGATTTGCAATTTTGAGATGATAAGTCACTTACATTTTTTTTTCCCGGGGGGAATAAAAAAAAAAAAAAAAAAAACAGAGAGCGAGAGAGAATATGGAAAAGTAAAAAATTGTGAGAAATAAATTTGCAAGGAAAAAAAAATCAGAATTTTGAGAAGTGGCAATTACATTTTTTTTTTTTACATTTTCAATTTATTGTGTGTTTGTTGAATGAAAGATTTATTTTTGTTTTGTTTTGTTTATCCTTTCATTTCATTTCTTACCATAAGGTTTTAATGGTGATGTAATATTAAATTAATAACAGGAATAAATTACATTTTAAGATGTGTTCAAATAGAAAACAATTATTGTTTTGTAACTGTAAGTCTTTGTAACATTTTAAAGGTCTTTACTGTCACTTTTTATTATTTTAATCTATCATTTCTAAATAAAAGTATTGAAAGTAAAAATGCATAAAAGTAAAACTTTCTTTCTTTCTTTCTTTCTTTCTTTCTTTCTTTCTTTCTTTCTTTCTTTCTTTCTTTCTTTCTTTCTTTCTTTCTTTCTTTCTTTCTTTCTTTCTTTCTTTCTTTCTTTCTTTCTTGCTTTCTTTCAAAACAAAACAAAACAAAACAAAACAAAACAAAACAAAACAAAACAAAACAAAACAAAACAAAACAAAACAAAACAAAACAAAACAAAACAAAACAAAACAAAACAAAACAAAACAAAACAAAACAAAACAAAACAAAACAAAACAAAACAAAACAAAACACATGAGAGCCCAAAGTTTTGAACGGCATACTGTATATAGTATTCTTCTAGTATTTTATTGTAGTAATATATTTTGAATTTTATTTCTCAGAACTGTGAGGAAAAACTCTGAATTGTGAGCTAAAATGTCACAATTACCTTTTTTATATTTTTATCTTGTGGTGGAAATAGGTTACCATAAAAACAGTGCTTAAGTAACACGAATAATTGGGTATTCATGAATATTAGCTGTTATTTTTAATGACTGCATCACTGTCATGAGCTGCCGGCTGAAATATCACGAAGCCAGATGTCTGATAGCATCACTGTTCGTTAAGTGGTGGCGATTGAAGCGGATGATGTCATTCATAATATAAATCATCTCCTCACCATGAACAGACTTTACTGACCATTAGCAGAGAGCAGAGCTGATCTTTGCTGAACTCTGATTTTAACAGCAGGCTTTTAATGTTCATAACAAGCGATCGCCTCTGTTCACAGAGTTAAGTGCTTTTGTTACATTCACGCTGAAGATCACTTTGAACTTTTCCCAGGAGTTCGCATATGTTCTATGTAAAGGTTCTGATAAACAGATGAACTTGTGTGACTGAAGTCCATCGACATCAGAGAGACTTTTTCTTGTTTTAAATGTAAATGTCTTAATTGGGAAAAATCTACCTGTAAATATGTTCAATGTATATAATACATTGAAAATACATTGAAATAAATACTGATTACTGAATACTAAATAAGAAAATGTTTTATATTAACACCCCATCCATCAGTTGTCAGAATATTTGAACGCTGTTTTATTTTTACTATTTTATTTTATAAGAACATTTTTAAATTAATTGCACTTTTCTACTACTTTAGTTTAAAAGTATAAATGAAAATTCCTTTCTTCCTTCCTCCTTTCCTCGTTTTTTTCCTCAAATCTGTATTTAATGTTTATGATACTACATCCATATTAGTTTGAAACAGCTCTGCCCACACATCCATCTTTCAAATGTTATTTTAACCATGAGCAGAAGTCAATGTAAGCAAATATAATGCTGATATAAAAGTATATTTCCCATTCAAACTATGCCATTCCATGAACTAATGTGTGATTTAGTGGAAAATATCTCTTGAGTTTTTACAGAGGATTTCCGATGATTCTAGCCATCACTAAACCACTTTCTCCCACTCACTTACATCCACATTCATTTTTTTGTGTGAATGTCAAGTTCACACAGCCCTCAATATTGACATTTTCACTAAGCAATTTTAAAAAGAATGTCGACTTGATTAACAGCATGTTAGTATGCTGTCATTCACCCAAATACATTTCATTTTTCCTCATATCTGCCTGTGGGATGTAATAAGTTTCCGTTGAGGCCCTTTAGGATGTTTCTTTGAATCTTGCATTAACATCAGCACAATATTATTTTTCATTTAGCAGAGGCTTCAGGCTCTTCCTCACACAGTAAAGTGACAATAACATGGACATTCGGGTATCAGTTTTTTCTCTAATGTAAATCCGTCCAGGACAACTTTTCGGAAACACGCTGTCGGATTAGAGCCTCCTCCACAAATGTGTTTACGGAGCCGACTTTCTGCAGGGAATTGATTGTGTTTAATACAAACGTGCTGCGCATTGACGTGACCTAGCAGAGTTTGCCAGAAGGAGTTGATCCAACAACAGCACTAGATCCTGGTCAATATCTGCTCCATTCAGTGGCGAGAGGTTTGCGCGTCTGTAAAGAGGATAAAGCGGATGGATTAGTCCAGCCGTGTGGCTTATACAGTCTGACTGACATTTGTATTATGGGGGCTGATTAGTTCTGGATTTATATAATTCTATTTATTTGTACAAATGAACCTGTGGAAATTCCATTGTCAATTCCGCAGAAGATTGTCTGTCTTTAAAAACCAGCTGTGAAGATGAAGAGATCCGTGACTACATACGTGTATCTGATGAGTTTGTGTTTTTTATGTGACTCTGCACGCTAGTTTAGCCATCTGGTTCACACTGCCGCTTATTCTAGCAAATATCTGTTACATTACATGGGAAGAGGTCATCTACACAATGATTAAAATGTCTTGTGAGGGTCTGGAGTCAAGTCAGTTTGATTTCCCAGTAATTCAGCTGGGTTTCAGATGTCTACAACAGAGGATATTGTTGAAAAAGTTACACTGTTGTTAACTTTTGCATTGTTTCCTTATTGAAATCAATAGATTGATTCTGTTCTCTGATGCAACGTTTATTGTAGTTTGTAAGCTCCCTCAATCTATCTATGTATCTATCTATCTATCTGTCTATCTGTCTGTCTGTCTGTCTGTCCTTTACTTTACTTTACTTTACTTTACTTTACTTTACATTTTAGACTTTAAGCGGCATCAAACAAATACCATAACAATATCCATGAAAGTTTTAGCCAAAAACACATATATAATATAATTTATTTATTATTTATAAATTATATTTAATTATTTTGTTTAAATAAATCTAGTTCTATTTATTTATTTATTTATTTCCAACATAATTTAAAATAAAATAAAATAATATAATTGTAATAATATATTTATTTATTTATTTATTTATGTAGTACATATATTTCAAATTTATTATAATTTATTTGTGTACTAAATGATTAATTCAGTATGATAAATGTGATTATTTTTAGCTTTTAATTACTTCTTTCGCAGTTTTCTTTTTATTTTAGATTTCTTATTTTATCTAATAACTCTGTTAACCTTCTACGCCATACAAAATGCAATTTCCGGAAGATGTAAATTCAGGCATATACATATAATTACATGCACAAAGTGAAAATTTGCCGTATTTGATGCAGGCGCGCAAATGAGTTTAGGCTAAAGTCTGACATCAGCATCCCTTTGTAATTACTGTATGTGTTACTGCCTTTAACATCAGTGCAGAGATTCAGCTGTGATGCTGAGATGATAGGAGAGTCGTTTCCACTCTTTTGCCTGGAATGGAGTTGTAAGTCCTGGTTCGGAGCCGCTTGGCATCTATTGTGGAATGCTGCGGTTTTGATAGATGTTAATGGACTCTCTTTTGATTGACGGTGAAATGTAATGCCTTTTACAGCTATTTGTCCAAACAGCTTGACATTTTCTTCATATTGACTGCTCTGACATATGGGTCATGAATGAGTCCTGTTTATTCTTCATATAAGCTGTTGGGTTCTCACTATGAGCACTGCTTGAGCTCAGCGTAGATTGCGCTGGTTTGCTTGCGTGATCAAGCCATGCATGCTGACAGCTCTGACATACAGCTCACGTATGAATTAAACAAAACTCCAGTTGGTTTCGTACAAGTAATTACAGAAATGGAGGGAAGAAACATCGGATGAGAATTAAACTGTGTAGAATGAAGACACATTGCTGTGGTTGCAAGCCATGATTGTAGATGGTTAAAAGTTTGCAACGTTTTTTTTAATAAACAACGATAAAATAACATTATGTTTTAATTTGATTATAATATATTCAGACACTGTCATTCACAAGTTTAGGGTCAGTAAGAATGTGTTTGAAATAAGTATTTTATGCTCACCAAGGCTGCATTTATCTGATTACAAAATACAGTAAAAAAAAAAATATTGTGAAATATTATTACAATTTAAAACAATTCTTTCTTATTTTAATATATTTTAAAATTTAATTGTAAGCTCCCTCAATCTATCTATGTATCTATCTATCTATCTGTCTATCTGTCTGTCTGTCTGTCTGTCCTTTACTTTACTTTACTTTACTTTACTTTACTTTACATTTTAGACTTTAAGCGGCATCAAACAAATACCATAACAATATCCATGAAAGTTTTAGCCAAAAACACATATATAATATAATTTATTTATTATTTATAAATTATATTTAATTATTTTGTTTAAATAAATCTAGTTCTATTTATTTATTTCCAACATAGCGCTGGTTTGCTTGCGTGATCAAGCCATGCATGCTGACAGCTCTGACATACAGCTCACGTATGAATTAAACAAAACTCCAGTTGGTTTCGTACAAGTAATTACAGAAATGGAGGGAAGAAACATCGGATGAGAATTAAACTGTGTAGAATGAAGACACATTGCTGTGGTTGCAAGCCATGATTGTAGATGGTTAAAAGTTTGCAACGTTTTTTTTAATAAACAACGGTAAAATAACATTGTTTTAATTTGATTATAATATATTCAGACACTGTCATTCACAAGTTTAGGGTCAGTAAGAATGTGTTTGAAATAAGTATTTTATGCTCACCAAGGCTGCATTTATCTGATTACAAAATACAGTAAAAAAAAAAATATTGTGAAATAGGGATTGTTGCACTTAGTAAGTTTAAGTGTGAGTCAATTTAGATAAAAGCATCTGATAAATCACTACTACTACCAAAGCAAGTTTTCTTAACCACAGCTTTGAAATATCTGTCAGAAATGGTTGACCATTTGGAATGGAAGGGCATTACTTATGAGCACTGTATATGTTTTTAAAAATGATGATGGCGGTGGTGGATTATGGTGACAAAATACCATACCATTTGAGTGTCTGAAAATCTCTCTATTCATTACAGCAGGGCTTTGAAAACTGGGGTCTCTTAAATGTTCACTGTAGATGTCTTAGCTCTGAGAAATATTAAATGGTTTGTAATAATATATTTCTTTATAAAAATACATTTATATTTATTTTAATCTATACATTTATATTTATTTTAATCTATACATTTATTTTTTTTATTTTATTTTAATTTTATTTGTATTTATTTACTTTTATATTAAATCAGTTACATAAGAATCAAAAACAAACACATTTTTCTGTTTCAAACCAAAACTGAAACAGTTTTCTGTCTGCCTTTTAGAGATGGTCTTTAGATTAGACCATTCACATTTGAAGAGAGACTCTATTGAAACATGCTTCAGTGACATTGAATTCATAGTGAAATGCACGTGGTGAATTACGGCCCTCTTACATGGATTTATGCCATTTTATCACAATCGCTGGCCTCTGTGGCAAAAAGCCATGCATTCATTTTACATACGCAGTTTAGCCTTGAATATTAAAGAAAGGCAAATTCTGTGGAAACCCTCAGAGGGAACCACGTGAAGGTAGCGTTAAATAATAATGAAGCAAAATGACAGTCTGCAGTGATTAGATAATTTCATTCTCATTATGTGAAAACTGAAATCTCGGGCTTCATCCGTACTAAGTGCCACGTCACATACGGCGGCACATCTACCTGAAAAACGAAGCCTGATAACGGATGAGAAATGCCAGTGGCTCCATTAATTCTCTTCAGTCAGGACTGGGGAACGCAGCAGAGCACAAAAGTAATTAATTTCTCAAGGTCAGTTATTTTAAGCTTTTAAAATGAGCAAAGAAAATCACCGCAGGTTAGAGAGAGTTGGGAAAGCTGTGCACTCTTTAGCGTACGTATGAAGTTTTGATTAATAAAGCAATTGAGGCCGTGATTTTACCACATTGAAGGCAACATACTGCCAATGTTTTTTCAGGCACTGGTCAAGTTTTCTTTTACTTCCAGACTAGTGGAAAGAAAATGTCAAAAATGCACGTTTAAGTGTTTATTTTGTTACACTTTATTTATTAGCATCTGTAGATTTCAATTATAATGCATATCTTTAAAGGCTGTGAATTTGTTCTCTTGCTCTGAGCCAAAAATTTCCATTTCAGCCGTACTTACATATGCCAAACTTTTATTTCCACCTATATTCTGAAAGTTTTACCAGAGGAGTTTGTTCACATATTAACATTTTCGTACTAAAAGCATGATGAACATTTTTTTATTTATTTATTTATTAATTAATTCATTCATGCATTCATTCATTTCATTTGTAATTTTTTTTACTGATTTATGGCGTGATAAGACAAACCCAAAATCCTCTGTGAAAAAAAATCTTCAAGGTGTCAACAAAATGACACACGATTCTTGAACCTGGCTTTATCCAGCATTCAGATTTCTGCTCTTGAAATGTATGCAAATTAATCCATATTTTATTAGACAATGCCTCATTCAAACATTTTTCAGAAAACCTATTGTACAAAACAGTTCAACGAGTGCAACCGTCAGGTTCTTAAAATAAAACCTCATTTATTTTCTCCACATGGGATTTTTAACCATAACTGATCAACCTTTAAAGACAGATCTGTTTTGAGCTCCGTATGGCGTGATAAGACAAACCCAAAATCCTCTGTGAAAAAAAATCTTCAAGGTGTCAACAAAATGACACACGATTCTTGAACCTGGCTTTATCCAGCATTCAGATTTCTGCTCTTGAAATGTATGCAAATTAATCCATATTTTATTAGACAATGCCTTATTCAAACATTTTACAGAAAACTTATTGTACAAAACAGTTCATCGAGTGCAACCGTCAGGTTCTTAAAATAAAACCTCATTTATTTTCTCCACATGGGATTTTTTAACCATAACTGATCAACCTTTAAAGACAGATCTGTTTTGAGCTCCTATGCTGTTAATCTGTGGAATATGCTTTTGTTGAAGCCATCTGTCCGCATAAATGTTTAAAACAATCATGTTTAATAGCAGAATGTGTGGTAAAAACTACATTACCCATGATGCTGTGCAGAAAATTCCACCAATCAGAGTGAGTACTCCAATCAACATAATCAAGCCCCCTCTCTACGCTGTAAAAATACATATGCATATTTTGCAATAAATGTAAAATATATTGTTTCTATAGATACAGTCAGAACTTAAAACGAATAGTTTTATATTTCACCGTTATTTTTAATTGGATTGTCTTTCGCAATGCTTCACAGGATTGTAATTCTTTCCCTCACTAAAGCCTGTCTTTGTGCTTTTGTCAAATTTTCAAATACCTTTTTGCTTCAAATCAAAGATTGCAGCATTGTGATTCTCCTCTTCTGGCTGCTTTGGTTCATGGTTTATAATGCTTTAATAAAGACTAATTAAAAATTCCTGTTGAAAAAAATTTATGGAAAATATACTTCTGTTGTTGTTAGGCACGAGACCGTTCACAAACTAAACTGTGGTAAAATAGATCTTATGAAACAGCAATAATAATACTATGATAAAAGACACCGCAGTGCATTGAATTGTTTCACATTTTGCCAATGCAAAACTCTCTACCACAATGTTGACATTTTAAAGAAAGCCCTAATGTGGGTGTGCTGTTAATATGCAGCCTTGTAATCGATGCGATATCGTCTTTCTTCGCCTCGATGCACAGCGCTGTTCATAAAGCCGGGGAACGTTATACTCACCGTCCTCGTATTACCAGAGAGCGTATCAATCGTTTAATTCTCAGTAGGAGTATGCACAGAGTCATAATTCATGATCAATTAGCCTCATTCCGAAGGTTTGGCCTGTCGCAGCGAGTGATAACTGGTGTGAAGGACATCTATCAAGAGTTTTTGGAGGCTACAGTTTCACTAGGAAATAAACTTTTTGTTGATTTCGATGCATGGCAGCGTGAGCTGTGGTTCCCACAAGACAATCTGGGAATGCGGACTGTTCTGGATTCAGTTACACGACTCTCTCCTGCCCAGAAAACAACTACTGCCAGAGCTGCAAAGCCTGGAGCGCTGTGTCCTCCTCGACTCCTGCTGCTGCTCAGGAAGATACTTTTAGACTCTAGTTTTGGCGTGATGCACAGCGTAGTTCGACATGCACAAATGCACCATTTGAAGTAGTTGAGGTACTGTAAGCAAGTGCATAGGAAACCTCGTATGTTTGCAATCAGAGCAGTATTTAACATGCTACTTGATAAGGGTGACACTCTGAAGAATGAAGTCTGGGATCTCACTGTGCACATAATGAGAACTGAAATTGTCTAATCACTGCAGAGTGTCATTTTATTTCATTAATATTTCATGTTACCTTACATGCGCCGCCTTCATTCGGTTCCATTAATTCTATGAGGCTTTCTACATACAGTATACGTTCTAGACAGATAGATATATAGATATTTTGCATTGTGACATTTATGTGTCTTTGCATTTTAAGTAACAATTAAATACTTTTCCTGCAAGTGAGATTACTGAAATGTAAAGCTTTTAAAGGGTTAGTTCACCCAAAAAAGAAAATTCTGTCATTAATTACTCACCCTTATGTTGTTCCAAACCCATAAGACAAAAAAGTGCCGCTACACGCTCACGTCATGATACTGTCGTGAACGCGTGTCCAAAGTGACGCAGTAAAGACGAAAATGTGGAACAAAGTCGCTATTTTTGTTTTCTTTGCGCAAAAAAGTATTCTCGTATAGCTTCGTAACTTTACTGTTGAACCACTGATGTCACATGGACTACTCTCAGTGTGGGGTGGAGCAGGGGGAAGTGTGACGCTGTTGTTTAGTCTAAAGCTTTGCAATTTCGAAACAGCAGTCACTGAAATAAATGCATAACTAAATCAAGTCAGACGTTGATGTTAAACATGTTGAAATACACAAAGTCAGATTGAAATAATTGCAACAGTAAAAAGCTAGATAGATACATATATATAGACAAAAGCTAAATTAGCTATAGTAATTAAGATAAAACTAAAAACATTTTGTTAGTCAATTATAGTCTTCATTTATTTTACTTACTATAAATAAAGACATCTTCAAAGGATCTTAATGTTTACTGCAGTCAGTAAAGCTAGCTATAAATGCTATATGCACATCAAGAAGGGTGAGTAATTAATGACAGAATTTTCTTTTAAAGGGTTAGTTCACCCAAAAAAGAAAATTCTGTCATTAATTACTCACCCTTGTGTTGTTCCAAACCCATAAGACAAAAAAGCGCCGCTACACGCTCGCGTCATGATACTGTCGTGAACGCGTGTCCAAAGTGACGCAGTAAAGTCGAAAATGTGGAACAAAGTCGCTATTTTTGTTTTCTTTTTGCGCAAAAAAGTATTCTCGTAGCTTCGTAACTTTACTGTTGAACCACTGATGTCACATGGACTACTTTGTCAGTCATCTTGGTACTTTTCTGGACCTTGAACGTGGTAGTTACCTTGCTGTCTATGGGAGAGTCAGAGAGCCCTCATATTTCATCAAAAATATCTTAAATTGTGTTCCGAAGATGAACGAAGGTCTTACGGGTTTCGAA
>NW_015557124.1:1024277-1028134 GCF_001515605.1 Sinocyclocheilus anshuiensis | reverse complement strand
TTTGGAACAACACGAGGGTGAGTAATTAATGACAGTTTTCATTTTTGGGTGAACTAACCCTTTAAATCAATCAATCGATCAAACTGGTTGGATTGACTTTTTTTTCTTTACATTTTTATAAGTTACTGTAAGTCCAAGAAAGAAAGAAAGAAAGAAAGACATAGCAGAATATACTTGTATTGACATTTATGATTTTTTTTTTTCATTTTCATAAGTCCAAGTCTAACTATTATAATATTAATAAATAATTAAATGAATAAATGATATATTAAATCAATAAACAACTTTTTTTGTAATTTAATTCAAAATGTGAAACTTATTCTATATTCTATCTAAATATGTCAAGCTTTTTTGTTCTTTTAAGTTCGATGATTGCTGCTTACAGCTCATGAAAGTAACTCACAATTTCTTTATATTATTTATTATTATTATCATAAAAAACAGTGTAGAAATGTTTTTAATTGTCATTAAAATAATTTGAGAATTTCCTTTTGATTTTAGAATGAAATCTGGGCACCAGTTATGGTTAAATGCAATAAATACTAAAAGAGGGATGCAATTTATCATGAGTTCAGAGTTATTTCAAAATATTTTCAGTTACATTTTTTGAAGCATGTTTGTAAGTTCTCTTCAAACATGGGCAATCTGAAAGGCAGATAGACAACACTAAACATGAGACGGAATGGAAACATCACTATTTGTCAATTGTCAATTGTTCTTTAAATATGAATTGTTACTTTCAGTAGAGCTTGATGCTGCATTTTCAGAGTAGTACTTCTATTAGACTCCACTATACTGCGTCTATAACCTTTGGTATTGAAAGAAATCTATTTTTAATCAACATTTATTTTGGCTTGAGTGGATTGCAGTGCATTCTACTATTGCCTTCTCATGTTATACCTTCTTGTACCTTAGCCAAATCATGGTAGGAAGCTGATTAGTTTTATCTCACTATTAAGATTTCCTGATGATTCGATGCCACCAACATGGCAAACGCTGGCAAATTGAGTGGTTATTTATGCCTCGAAGGTGCTGGCTGTATCAGCCCAGTAGCTTGTAAACAGGTTTTTGTTTCCAGATGGAGCGATAAACACCTGTGCGCTCGTACTCACCGACAAACAATCTAAATTACAGCACGCCAGACTGAGAAAGTGAGACTAGTCACCCAGCGCAGGCGGGTCAGCGGCGCTATAGCATTTCTAAAGCACGCTCCCTCATGCTCTCCTTTCTCCAGTTTCCAGCGCTTGGCTGTAGATAAAGAGGTTCTTGACTGACAGGCCAGTATTTGTCATGCTGTCTGTGGGTCTTCAGAGGCTGAAGCGATGGGAAGGCCGCAGACTCCTGCAGCACTGATAAGCTGCACCTTGGCCGCCGGCCGCCGCTGGACTCGAGTGGACTAGCTTTCTTCCTGCGTTTTGGGAGCCCAGACCAGCTCGACTCGTGACTGAGCGCTAGCCACGGGGAAGGATGCTGGCACCGGTTCTGTCTTGGTTATCAGATGAACTCAGAAAGCAGACCAGACCGCAGACGGACGCCTCTTGAGAGACGCGAGGCTTTCAGATGTTGGCCTGTTATTCGAACAAGGCGACTGTGGAAATATGGGAGCAGAGATCCGCCAATTAAATGAACTGATGCCCAACTTCTTGTTGCTTATGTTAGTTAATTAGACCTTGTGCCCAGGTTAAGACCACCTTCATTAATTTAGATGTCATATATATATGTGACCCTGGACCACAAAGCCAGTCTTAAGTCACATTGTATGTGTCAAAATTATTGATTTTATGCCAAAAATCTTTAGGATATTAAATAAACGTTATGTTCCATGAAGATATTTTGTAATTTTCCTACAGTAAATATATCAAAGCTTAATTTTTGATTAGCAATAGGCATTGCTAAGAACTTCATTTGGACAACTTTAAAGGTGATTTTCTCAATATTTAGATTTTTTTGCACCCTCAGATTCCAGATTTTCAAATAGTTGTATCTTGGCCAAATATTGTCCTGTCCTAACAAACTATACATCAATGGAAAGCTTATTTATTCAGCTTGAAATATGTATAAATCTCAGTTTCAAACAATTGACCCTTATGACTGGTTTTGTGGTCCAGGGTCACATATTAGTAAATTTTGTGCTACATTTAATTTGTTCTAAAAAAATGATAAAAATGATACAAATTCCAATTCTATAAACAAACATATAATAAATAATTTATTACACATATACAGATATTAAAACAATACATAAATAATTAAATAAATAGTAACAGTATTTTTTTACTTGCCATATTTAATATCATAATATACAGTGTTGTGTAGATTAATTACAAATTGTTACTGATTCCAAATTACATGACACAAATTGTTAATAGTAATGTAATCCATTAAATTACACATTTTAGGTAATATAATCGGACTACTTTCTGATTACTTTTAGATTACGTTCGACTTCACTTGTTTATCATATTGATTTAAATAGGATAATCTGCGATATTGATATAAAAATACAAAAAGAAAGACAATATATTCAATTCATTGTTATTAACAACATGAAGTGCATTACGTCAAGGTTTCCCAGACTGGGGTGTGTGATTTTAATGAAAAGCTAACAATTAATTAAATAAATAAGATTAAAAAAAGATTATTTATTTATTTATGTATTTATTAACAAATAACAATATATTATTGTTGCTTGTTTGTTTTTTTTTTTCGTTTACTGATTGATTGATTGATTGATTGATTGATGTGGTGGTGGTGGTGGTGGGGGGGGGTAATGTGTTCACACTTAAAGATATTTTTATACATTTAATTGACGTCTCCAAACCCAAAACCTCCACAATTGCCAAATGAGAATAATTAAATCATTTTATGTATCTTTTTGTGTAATTATGCCTATGAATTGCATTTGCATTTCTTTCAGATTTCTTACTTTCTATTAGAAGAGCAATAAGGATTACCTTATTGAAAAAAAATACATTTATTTAGGACATAATTAGTAATAATTTCAAGCTGCTTACTGTTGAGCTGGATTATAAGACTTATTAATTCATTCGACAAGAGCAAAATCCTCCATTGAAACACACACCTCTATTACAGAACTAATTACTTTCTGATTCTGGTGTCGTTTGGATATCACGCGATGTACCTTGTACATTTAAAAAGCGTTTTTAGCGTGAAAAAAACTGGCTGTTCTTGCTGTATTCCACCGGCGGTTATTCCTACAAGCCTGACAGCACAGCATCATGCATTTTTCAAGCTTTCCCCAAACAGAAACCAGAACAAGATACTACAAACATGGCGAAATGTTAATCTGCGTTTGTCTAGAGGGTTCAGCGTTTGTAAGACCTGTTTGTGGTAACCCCACGCGTCGAGGATCATCGCAGGAACGGCTGCTAATTAAAATGAACGAGAGGGAGCAGATGGCGTCTTCACAGCTGGAAACAGCTCAGTGACTTTGAGCGTAGAGACATGAACTTCTCCCTTTCACTTTGTATTCCCCGTGTAGCCTTTGGACTCGAAGGTTTGGCCGAGGTTCATGTCTTTAGTTTTGATGATGGTCTAAGAAGCAGATCTGTCACATTTGTTGAATGTTTCCCTGTTGAGATTACCCAGATTTTTTTCTTGGTGATTCAGTTCACAGTTCATAGGAGTTTATTTCCATTAAGACAAAAAAAAAAAACAGTTAATTGTGATTCAGACAAGTTCAAAGGAATATCTAATGCATTTGAGACATTTGAGAATTGTACTGTCATTGATATCGTTTTTGTTATTATTTTGAATTAGATTAATAGATATATTTTCCATTTTCACATAGTTTTACTTAATTATTTTTTTTTTGTAATTTTTTTTTATTGAAATTG
>NW_015557124.1:1020921-1023497 GCF_001515605.1 Sinocyclocheilus anshuiensis | reverse complement strand
TAACTAATTGTTTAATTGTATGGATGTGGTTCATTAAAACAATAGCAATTGAATGACATGTTGCCCATTTATTGTCTCTGTATGTTCAGTGTTTCACATTTGAAATTCACATTTAGTTCAGTGTTCATTCTGCATTGGCAAAAAAAATACAGATGTTTGATTACTTTTTGATGAATGTGTTCAGATCCCATTATCGATGGAATATAGCAGCGATAATGGCAGATTTTTTAGCGTTCTCCATCTATCTCTAGACATTTTGAATGTTTTGCATTTTAAAGTGTCCATCTGCTATCTTTCTTTAACATAAATGTCATTCGGTTTGATATTTTGTTATCTAAAGCAGTGACATTCAGACAATTGGAACATCATCCAACTTGGCAGTGGCCATAAAGCCGAATGGCTGCATCAGCGAGGAGGCTTTTAATTAGTGCATCTGGGGCATTGACTTGGGATTGGGAGTTTGGCCAGGCAGTCTGTCTGGTTCCACACGGCCAACTCCAGACCAGACCCGAGCATCCCGCCGCGAGTCAGGACCTCCCCGTCACGTCCATATCACGTTTACATCCTGCGGTGCTCTCAAGAGCTCATGCTTAGGGGTCAAACACTGCAAAAAATGGCTTATCTTACTTAGTATTTCTGTCTTGTTTCTAGTCAAAATATCTAAAAATTCTTAAATCAAGATACCTTTACTAATTAAAACAAGTCAAATTATCTGCCAGTGGGGTAAGTAAAATACTCTTGTTTTTAAGAATATTTTACTTACCCCACTGGCAGATAATTTGACTTGTTTTACTCTTGTTTTTAAGAATATTTTACTTACCCCACTGGCAGATAATTTTACTTGTTTTAAGCAAAATGCACTTAATTTAGTTTTTTTTTTCCCCTGGAAACAAGACTAAATATCTTAAGTCACTTGGCTTATCTAGTAAAAGTATCTTGATTTAGATATTTTGATATTTTGGCTAGAAACAAGACAAAAATACTAAGTAAGATAAGCCATGTTTTGCAGTGAATGATGCAGAATGTACTCACTTGACTGTTTTTAAGTGCTCTTGACCAACGCACTATCACAAAGGAAGTCTCTGGTATGAGTCCATTTAAGCAAATGATTGATTTTAGGCTTCACATGAATATGTTTTAGTGTACATGTATAAATAAAAAATTATATGCTATTGTGTTAAAAAATTGCATCTCATTTCAAGCTATATATATATATATATTTTTATTTTTTTTATTTTTTTTTTTATATATATTTTTTTTTACTTATTTATTCATAACAAATGACAGTTCAGCCCTACATGTTGATTGGAGCACAGACTTGAACAGACTTGCAATGCAAATTTGAATATGATGACATATAATTAAATTAATTTGAATTTTACAAAGACTTTTTCAAACATTTTAAAATATGTTATTTAAAATATTTTATTAAATTTAGCTTGAGATTGCACAATGCAGTTTATTAACAAAATAGCATAAAAATAAAATGATAAAAAATAGTGTAGCCATTTTCTTGTCATTGCATTTTATTTATTTGTTTGTTTGGACTGTTTTGACCCTTGATGCCGATTGGCTAATTTGCTATTCAAATCTGAATATGAGGACTTATAATTAAAATTATTTAAAATTCAAATGAATTGTAACTTTTAAGTAGACAATTTAAAAGTTTGTCTAGACAAACACTGAACATTAAAATGGCTTGTTTTAATGTTTCAAAAGATTTTTGCACTTTTTTTTTTTTTGGTGCAAAGTAAGTGCTGTTATGTGTTGTCAAATCTCCCAGTGTGTCATTAAATGAAATGAGGGGAAAAAAAGTATAAAAAGTGCATTATTTTTCAAATGTGAATTATCCATCTAGTTCAAATACTGAAAAGTCTGTGATTTCCAAAGAAAGATGCTTGCTTTTGTTTTAAACCTGACCTCTTTGTGTTGGTTAGTCCTCATTCTCAAGCAGTCTTCCACGTAATCTGATTTGTCAGTTGTATGCATAAAACATCAGCAGTATTCGGTGAGATTCAGTGGCGTTATTGGAGGAATATACTGTATATATACGTTGCGCCGCCATATGAATGAGTTGTCGTGGTGTGATGGATGGAGCTCTGCTAAATTGTCTCCTATATCACTATAAAGAGGGAGTGGTTTCATTGGGTGACTGTCAGCTTCAGTGAGGCTTGTTTTACAGGCAGGGAGGCAGGAATGGATGCTGGGTTGTTGAGTGTTGTGTACGTCATCGTGTCTTAATTGCGCTGTCGTCTGAGAGCGCTGCTCGAGATGGATCAAAGCTGCGGCCACTGTGTCAGAGGCTGCCTGCCTCTCTAATGAATATGGAGAAGCCTGGTGTCGTGATGCGAGCATGCGGCTAGTGCAGTCGTGCAGTGGGAAGCATCCGTCCTGCTGCTGAAACTTTCTCTGGAGCCACAACTAGCATCACGATGGACAGGATAACAGGAACATCGTAGAAATGTGCTGCTAACTTTTTTAAAAGTAAATTTATTTTGTAATACTTTTTCTATCTATCTACTGTATCTATCTATCTATCTATCTATCTATCTATCTATCTATCTATCTATCTATCT
>NW_015557124.1:1004212-1020764 GCF_001515605.1 Sinocyclocheilus anshuiensis | reverse complement strand
ACATGTATTAAAAGGGGTCGTGTTTAGTCACTATTTAGTGTGGTATTTTTTGACAATATTCACTCATCATGACAGTAAAATAGGGCATTCTAAGTCAATATACTGCAGTATTTCCTCTCTCAATCAGTAGAAAATATGGTTAACACCCGGTCATGCATGAAAAAAAAATACCGTCATGTACCGTGAAACCGGTATAATTTTGGAAAATACCGTGATATTAATTTTTGGTCATACTGCCCAGCACTACTGTCTATCTATTTTTATCTATCTATTTAAAATGACGTTTTGACATCATAATGATAAAGCAATTTTTATTTTATTTTATTTTATTATTTTATTTTATTAATATAAATATAGCAATTTATAATTTTTTTTTTTTTTTTTTTTTTTATATTTTATCTATGATAGAAACCCTAACCCTAACCCTTGATATTATATTTAATATAGCAATTTATTATTTTACTTTTATCTATTTTAATACATTTGAATGTAAAAACTAAGTTGTCCCTATTGATCCCTATTTACTTAAAATTAAATATTATGCATATCATATAAATATAGCAATTTATTTTTATTTTTATTTTATTATATATTTTTAATCTGTCTTTTATTCTTTTTACATTTTTATTTCATTTAAACTTGAATACATTTAAATTTAATATTTTACTTTTTATTCTGTCTGTCTGTCTGTCTTTTAATATTTTAAAAAAGTATTTTATTTTAATTAATTAATTTGTTTGTTTGTTTGCTTATCATATAAATATAGCAATTTATATATTTTTTTATTTTATTATATGCAATTTTTATCTGTCTTTTAATCTTTTTAAATTTACATTATTTCAATAAAAGTTTTAATACATTTAAATTTAATATTTTACTTTTTTATTCTGTCTGTCTATCTTTTAATATTTTTGAAAAATTCTATTATTTTAATGAAATGTATTGATTCATTCATTCATTCGTTCGTTCGTTCGTTTTAATCGCCAAACTTACATTTTGATTGAATGACGATATGTGCTTTTCCTATGCCACTGATGTAGTATGTACTGTAGGTGTGTTTATGTTAATATTTTTGAATGGCTTTACACAATTAATTGGTACATCTCATATATGTGTTGTTCCATTGTCATTTAATCAAAATTTATCCCTGTGCATCGCTTTCCAGTGGTCTGTCAGGTTTGCCCATTTTGCCCCATAAATCTCCATTAAACACAGCAGTAATGCGTCACATCTGCACATCCTTGCATTTTTTGTTCATGCTGTAAGGAGCGGAGGATGCTGCAGATGTCTGCAGTCTGATTACAATGCAGAAACTCATCAATCATCACTCACCAAAACTGAAGCAAGGGCCAATAGCTGGCCATCGGTCATTTTCGCTGACACTAACACTGCCGCCCCATTTATTATCATCAGCCGAGCGGCAGGCTGCATTCTTTAACAACTTTTTTTTAAAGTCCAGATATTGTGAAATATTGTTATGAATGACATCTTGGTGGGGTTGACAATGCTCAGGCTTCACAAGATGCATATTTTCAGCACTATTAAGATTGAACAAATTGCAGTTTTGTTTTTGCTTCCAAGCTAGACTTGCGTAGCCAGAGTTTTTACTGTAAGCATAAAAGGGCCTATATTACCTGGAGTAGCTTTCCCTTTCATTTCAATGACAGATGTCCATGACCTGCATGCTACCATTTTTGCTGTTGCATGTTAAAAGGAATAGTTCACCAGTTTGCTAAAAATGCCCTCACTCTGATGATGATGAGTTTGTTTCTTCATCAGATTTGGAGAAATGTAGCATTCCATCACTTGCTCAGCAATGGATCCTCTGCAGTGAATGGGTGCCGTCAGAATGAGAGTCCAAACAGCTGATAAAAACATCACAATAATCCACAAGTAATTCACCCCACTCCAGTCCAGCAATTAATGTCTATAATCCATATCTGAGAGAGGTTTTGGACTGTTTGCTCTTGTAAACAGTGCTTGATTTGTGCAGATTTCTCTCCTGATTCAGATGATACAAACTTTTGACTGGAGAAAGCAATATTACGGATTATGGACTCATATTTTAGCCGGAAGCAACAGTTTGAAGTAAAAAAAAAAAAAAAACATCTTAATGTTGGATTTGTTTCTTACAAACACACAGCTTTTCACTTCATAAGACATTAACTGATGGACTGGAGTGGTGTGGATTATTATGATGTTTTTATCAGCTGTTTGGACTCTCATTCTGACGGCACCCATTCACTGCAGAGGATCCATTGGTGAGCAAGTGATGGAATGCTACATTTCTCCAAATCTGATGAAGAAACAAACTCATCTCAGGTGGTCTAAAGGCGAGTACATTTTCAGCAAATGTTAATTTTTGGTTAAACCTTTCCTTTAAATCTTAAACTGCGTATGAATCCAGTAGCAGACTACTGTAGAATAGAGATTTGCTTAAGGAAATCATATTTTCTTGCATTGAACTTTGTTGAATCCAGTGACTAGTTCTTGCTCAGAAGCAATCGTTATATAAGCCTGGTTACTTGTTAAATTAATAGTTAACCCCAAACTGAAAATTTGGTCATCTTTTCTTTTTACCTTTGTCATCTTTTACCCTCAGTCCAGTGCATTCACATGCATCCAAATATAACTCCTCAAGACATGTCAGGCCAGGTTTGCGTCAATGACGTCATTGCTTCTTGTGCATCTTGTCACTGATGTCAGACCTGCCACAGTGCACCGTATCTGAATGCACGCAAATGCAAATGAGATTTGTGCATCTTGCTTTTTTCGTGTGCATGTCCGTGTTTGTATGACAGGCAAACCCTGATTCAAAACTCACTGGATTCTTCTGCATATTGTGCCACAAGGCTTTTGGTCATTAAGGGATTCGTTTTCAACGTGTCATAAACATCTATTCAGAGCGTGGGATAAATAACAAACTCTGTCCCCAAAGACCTCCCGTCCTGCTCTTATATCTGTACGCAATGGCATCTGCAACAAGAGGAACGAGATCTGCATAATTGGCAAGCATTGAATACACACAGTTGTCATCTCTTCTTCAGGTAATGAATCACTGGTTGCGAACAAACAACAACAACAACAAAACCCAGTCTTAACACTTTGGCAACCTCCAGCAGATTGTGTCTTTACTCCTAATGAGTCTGTAAGTGATATCGCACCATTCCAGCGAGCAATTAGTGAGCAGGGAGTCACACTTTCACTGAGGCATGGGGCTTCTGGGTATTTCCAATGGCTTCTTTGAAATGGCCACTGCCAAGAGAATGGAAAACTTTCTGGAAACTTGTTTCGTAGAAGCTATTTCCATCCTACCCTTTTTTTGTATCACTGTCTACAATTTTTTGTCTACCTCACAAAAACACTCAGATCTGAGTCTTTTTAATTAGCTTAATCAGCAGGGCTGGGCATAGATTTTTTGATACAGATTTTTGGGTTTGATTTGATTCAATTACAAATGATTTCACCTTGTTTATCTGTTTTTTTATGTATTTGAATAAAATGTTCTATCATTGAAAGCAGTGTTATTTGAATATTTTTATATTCTATTGTAGTATTTATTAGTATTATTTTTTAATGTTTTTGTTTTAATTTAAGTTAACATTTTAGTCTTTAGTGCTTTTTATTAGTTTTTGTTTTTGTTTATTTTGGCTTTTATGTAAAATATTTCTAGTTCGATTTAAGCTATTTTCATTTCAGTTTTATTTTTAGTAATTTTTGTACTTCAAATTAAACCCAGATTATTGAAAATGAGAAATATTGCTTAAATAAATAAATACATATTATTTTATTTTTCAATTTTTTCTGCCTTATTTCAGTTACTGAAAATTATTTTTAATAATTAACCATAACACTGATCAAAGGTCATGAAAACTTGTTGTCGATTCAGTAAGTTCTGTGAAGGATCCATCAGAGTCATATGAGCTGTTGAGTCTTTTTAAAAGAATCATTTGTTCATAAATCGGGCTCCACTCTCTCAATTTGATTCTCTGAGTCATTTGTTTTGTGAATCGGACTCCACTGATAAGTTTCTGATTCACTAAAAAGAACAAAGTTTAAAGAGTCATTTGTGAATTGGATTACACATTTTGTTTTTGAATTACTAAGAAAAACCTGCTTAAAAATGAATGTGTTCTAGTGCTGTCAGACGATTAATCACGATTAATCGCATCCAAAATAAACGTTTTTTGTTTACATAACATATATGAGTGTACTGTTTATATTTATTGTGTATATATAAATACATGCACATGCATGTATATATTTAAGAAAAAATTAATATGTTTATATATTACAAATATTTATATACAATATAAATTATATGAATATAAATATTTACATGTAAATCTTTTCAAAATATGTATGTGTGTGTATTTATATATATACATAATAAATATACACAGCACACACACATATATTATTAGAACAAAAACTTTTATTTTGGATTAATCGCGATTAATCGTTTGACAGCACTAATTTGTTCATGAATGGAAATACATGGATCAGGCTATCACATGCAGCCTGCAATGACAAACTTTTTTGTTTGATTGACTTGTCTGGATTGTCTTTTTCTGGCATTGCTCATTTATGTTAGGTTCAAAAAGCACATCGGAGTCTAAAGCTAAAAGCGCAAAGATCAGTAGCATACAATAACATACCGCGTTATATGATATCTTGGTGTACTAGATGCTGTGGGACCGAATCTCATCGTATCTGTGCCTACGCACACGAGCTGACGCCCATGAGGAAAAACACCACATAATGAGCCACATATCGGGTGTCAAACTAATTTAATTAAAGTGAATTGAGGCTGTTTGCGGGAGGCCTAAATACAGCCGGCGACTGTCAGCAGCTCAGTTTGTCTCTGCTGATCACAACACAAGCTGCTGCTTTCTCTCACCCACCCCGTCTCTCCTACACGTCCTCGTTCTCTCCATCTGAGATGCTGAATCTGATGCCACAGTCTGTTTATTACACTTTGGATTGCTATTTTGAGGACTGTGATATCAGACACTTGGTTTTATATGTGCATCTTTGATATGTTCAGTTGATCTGTTGTTAGCGGCTTTCTATGTAAAGAGCTTACATTTAATGTGAATTGCAAATCTGCCTTGCAGATTTCATTCTTTGTGATGTTTTAAAAAAGCATGATTTTGACATCCTGGGGAAGTGTTGTGATGAGGTTTAGAGTCATATTCACGTTGTTAGATCTCGAAAACTACAACCCAATTGATATCAGCATTCATGGGCACAGTTTGTGTAGCAAAACTCAGAGTACAGGATCAGTATGCATATATCATTATCATTCAGTCACAACTTGGAAACAATGATGAAAGTCACGATGCATTATTTATTTATTTATTAATTTATTTATTTATTCATATATTTATTTATGCATGCAATTATTTACGCATGCAATTATTTGTGTACTTATTTATTTATACATTTATATGTGCAAATATTTACACATTTTCTTATTTATGCATTTATTTTTTTGCAATTATTTATGCATTTACTTAGTTATGCATGTATTTATTTATGGATTTATCTGCCAGAAAACATTCAGTAGTCCAAATGTAATTGATGCACACATTGTGTATACAAATGTATGGTAAATGTTTTGTATAGAATTATGTGCATCACTATTTTTGCCTCTTTTTTTTTTTACATGCAACCCAATAAATTTCTGTCCCTTTTTTGTATTTAATTCGTTTTTTTATATTTGTTTTCAGTAAATCATTATTCATTCGTTCATCATTCATTCATTCATTATTTTTTTTTACTGTTTTGCATTTACTGTTTTCAAGTTTCCAAGAAAGTTTAACTAGATTTGACATTTTCTAAAGTGAATCTCAGTGGGTTTGATGCTAAGTGGTTGTAAGTGGTTTCTAGTCCAAAACTCTATGATTTTCTGATTATTAGACGTGAGTCAGGTTCCTATTCAGTGTAAGTCAATGGCAGTAGTTTATTTTTGCCTGTACTAACATTAACACCTTCACTTATCATACCGCTTGATTTGAGGTGTCATTTGCTCAGTTCTGAGCAATATTATAGCGATTATCACCTCAGAAAGCACCACTAATTATTACTATGTGAAGAAATTAGCTGCATTTAATGAACAATCATCTTCAATTTAGCATGCAAAATCAACGACCTTCTAGTGCCCTTAGAAATCATTTTAGAAGTCGCACATCCACAAAACTTGTGAAGTGACCGTGTGCAGAGAAAACATCGGATGGCTGCCAACTCGCTCAGCTGAGGTCCTTTCAAAGTTTCCTCTTAATTTAATATTTTAACAGAGTCTCTAGAAATGAGAAGGTATAAAAAATGATCACCTGTACGCTTGCTTGGCACAGATTATTACAAGACAAGGTGAGAAAGGCAGTCTTTAGTGTTTAAATGATATTTTTCATGTTACAGTATTACTGGCTGAACCATAGAAAGGTCACCCTCAACATTCATATTAATTATTCATCCTAATTATAGCTGAATGGACTCGGGCCTAATTTCACCGTATCTCGCACTGATAGGTGAAATGGAGAAAAGTCATTGGAAATGGTCTAAATGGGTTTAAAAAGCGAGTAAATCTGGCGAAGAGAAGCAATCAAGGAGGAGAAGGTGACGCAAACTATTGAAATAAATCTGTTCGAGCGACATTATTCTCGCATAATCAAATTTTACGGAAATGAACATCATTTCAGGTTTGTGGATTATGTTTTCTGGCAGCATAAAGCTTATTGGACTTTTTGAAGGAGCAAATGTATGAAAAAGTAATTTAGCCCACGGTGATGTGGTAAGGTGAAGTATTATAATTTAATATTTCTAGTGAGATGATAAAGACAGTCTGGTTATTACTGTAGAGATAATCAATTCAACTACAAGATGTAGATCAGGAGTTTTCACTTTTCCACATATTATGAGTAATTTAATTATGCCGTTATTAGCCTATTCGTATTTCAATAGATTTTATTTGAACAATGCAAAAATCTGCTATCATTGTTTTTTTGTTTTTTTTTTGTTTTAAAGGCATTTAATTGTTTTCAGATAAAGTACTTCTGAAAATACTCCATAATGCTATAAATAATGAACTTAGATAAATTAGGTGTAGAAACAATTTTCACTCAGAAATTCACATATAATTAAGAAACAGCAAGTCACGCATTGAAATTATGACATAGAAAAACTGAAATATTATTTTCTTGTGAAACATACTCCAATAATCTATATGTTTCTTCTCCTGCCTACTGCGGTTTCTGTCATCTGCTAATATGTTTCCTTGCACATTTGCATGTTTATTAAATAACTCAAGGTGTGATTAATGTGGGTAGTTTGTTTAAGACCAATCCAAAGTTCTCAGCTGTTGCTATGGCGATGCACAAGCCAATCACATGCTGGAATGACAGGAGAGAAGCAGGAAATCATGAAGCTTTATTTACAGTAAAAAAAACACTTCTGTTAGTGGCTCCATGCCCTCATCAGTAATTGATATGGATAATCACACTATGATAAATGTAATGTTGACACTTTTCACACCATCTGAATTGTCTCTCTGAGGTTCATATTATGAAGCAGCATGAGTTTGTGTTCACAGCTCTGCATGAGATAAACACTCACAGCAAAGTCTTGAGAACTACTGTAGTTCTGATGTTTCTTAGAACAAGTCCTAAACTGGTAGGCAATATTCATGTATGTGAAATTGTTAAGCAGTGACAGCAATGTCCTGCAGTGAGATGCGCTATATCATTGTATGGGATTCTTTAATGCATAGAAAGTTTAAAAGAGCAGCATTTATTTGAAATATAAATCTTATATGACATTATAAATGTCTTTACTGTCAATTTTCATCAATTTAATGCATCCTTGCTGAATAAAAATATTATTATTAATCTTACTGACCCCAGACTTTTGAATAATAGTGTATTTCTGCTGCTTAGTTTCTCTCTCACACACACACACACACACACACACACACGTATATAATGCAATGGTATTCAGACATTTTAATTGTGATGTAAGTGTCTAAATACTTAAAATATTGATGCTTTGTCACTTGCACATTGGTATTGTCAAATTATTTAGTAACAATGTTAACTCAAGAATTCATTCTTAGTGTATTTTTGGCACATTTCAGCTCTAAAATGTATTTCTGGCCCTTTTAATAATTGCTGGAGGTAGAGAACGTTAAATGGGGCAACACTGTAGAGACGTCTACATCATGATATTTCAGAGTTGAAGTCTAACCATTGATTCTCATTGACTTCAGACAGCTTGAAAACAAACCTCTGTTGGATGGGCCATTTTCAAGCCAAATATTAAAAAACAGGTTTTCAGATAAAAAATTGCATGATAGAGAATAATTTCAGTGAGGAAAAGAACCCAACAAACGCATAAATAAGCCTATAAAAGCGGCACACAGAAGACACCTGGCTAATCTCAAGAGCTCTGACGGATGTTTGCATTCATGTCGGCTGAAATCCTCGACTCGTGTTTGTTTCGAGGGCTTTCCCATTAAGAGCAACAAGCCTTTTGACCGTCAATCACTCTAATAGGTGACTGTTTCTGATGTGCGGATCGATAACCACAGCGTCGTCCTTCAGCAGCCGCAGTCCCGGCGACCTCCATCCGATTTTACTGCCCACAGACACTGGGAGATGAACAAAGACATTTTATGAGGTTATTACAGCGAGCAGCGCCACAGGGTTAGTTGTGGTTTAAAGTGGAGCGCGAATCGCAGGACATCCCAGTGATGAATTATACATAGACAGCTGGAGTGAGATGAATTTTCCTCTGCCGTGTGAAGCCACACGTTCTAATCTAATGCATTCAGCTCTGTGTAGAAATAGACTCTTGGGTAATTGTTGATAGTAATTCCTTGGCGTTTTGAAATACACTACTACTTTTTCTATATAAGGGATATGGAAACATGCTCTGGTATTTACATGGAAAATCTAAGAATACCATGTTTTTACAGTGGTTGCTATTCTATTCTATTCTATTCTACTCTATTCTATTCTATTCAATTCAGGCAATTATAAGTATTTTTTAACAAAATAAATAGGTACATATTATAATAAATATTTAATAGATTAATAATAATAATAATAATTAAATTAATAATTTAAAATTAATTTATGCAGCAACAACAACAACAATAATATATAATAATATTTCTGTCTGTCTATCTATCTATCTATCTATCTATCTATCTATCTATCTATCTATCTATCTATCTACATGAAACTTACCACCATGAATTCCATGGTTTTCAATTCAACAATTTGTTCTGGTCCTTGAATCTGAGATCTTTCCAACAATGAGATATTCACCCAATACCAGCATGGGATGTGGAATAAATGCATATAGAAATGCATATTATAAAAAAAAAACGTTGTTGAAAAAAAGTATATAATATAATATAATATCATATAATATAATATAATATAATGTAATATAATTACAAATGTGATCTCTTCAAAGTCTCCATTGTTTCTCAATTAAGCAATGGGATTCAATAGCGAGTAGATGGAGACTTTTGATTAAGAAAATGACACACACAATGAGTGTGTGTGTGTGTGTGTGTGTGTTTTTTATTTATAATAGAATATAATGTCACTGATGTTCAAAAATCTGCACCATTGGCACAGTTTTTAATTTGAGAGCTATGATAGTGGAAACAATGATTTAATTTTCCAAACAGGAAGTTGTAAATGCCAACTTTCTAAGTTGAATGAAATGCAGCTCTACCTCCAATTAAACCGGTCACAAAACTCCACTGCTTTGCCCACTGTGGGTCACTGAATTATGTCAGAAAAGAGCCATTTCAGTCTATAAAGGCTATTTCTCAGCTGTTTAAGCAGCACAGGGTTGTGTGAACCGTCTGTGTGGGTCACAGCATTGAGTATGAGAAAATGCTGAAACCGTAGACGTAGGTAAGCGGCCTCGCTGAGCATAATTAATCGAGCCTCACACAGGCTAATTGAGAGTGGGGAAAATAATTTGAAAGGCCATTACCTTCATGTCACATGCAATCACATCAGCTCTCTGTTGTTTAAGCTTCGTGAACATTATAAGCTTGATATGCGGCGATAACTAAAATATGGTGAAACGTATATCAGGAGCAATTATTAGCATACAATATTCTGACTGGAAGTAATGAGAGAAGAATAATGCTTACTTTACCCCTGCTGAATGGTTAGACATCAGAAAACCTTGGTCTGCTTAACTAGTTAGATTCCTTGCTCAGTCACCTTCACCAGGTATGTTTAGCTGGTTATGCCAAGAAAAACTAGTACTAACCAGCATAGAAGAGCCTGTAGCAACATTGACAATGCTTTCTGGCCTATAACGTCTTGCAAACAGCATAAATTCACAGTACCATGGCTCAATGAGGGTATCTGATGGTAATTTCAAGGTATTTTGATATATACTATGGCACCTATTTATTGTCATAATATACAACCCATAAGAAAAAAAAATCACAAAGGGGATCTCTTCCATGTCTCTTTTGTTTCTTCTAGACAGTAATGAGATTAGAGTGAAGACTTTTAATAAAGAAAAGTGCTATGGTATTGAAAGAAAGAAAGAAAGAAAGAAAGAAAGAAAGAAAGAAAGGAAATCAAAAAAATAAAAAAATTAAATTAAATTAAAAATGATGATTAAAAATGCAATATAACAAAGAGTGAAAAATTGAAGGGGGTCTGAATACTTTCCGTACCCACTGTATATATATATATATATATACAAATGCAAATATTTAAGAAATATATGTAATACATATTTATATTTATGTATAATATAAATCATAAATAAACGCACACACATCACACACACATATGCTGTATTATGTAAACACAACATTTTTGTTTTGGATGTGCTTAATCACAATTAATAGATTTGACAGCATTATTATTGTTGTTGTTGTTGTTGTTATCTATTTATTTTTTTTATAAAATTACCCATAATTGTATAAATATTATGTAAAACATGAGCAGTATCACATGGGTAGCCATGTGATGTCACTCTATATCAGCATGACTGTGATTGAGCCATAGGCACGAGGCGGCAGAAACAACAGAGACATTGGATAGCTCTTTAAATCATTTCTGGCTGATTGTTAGAGGGGGAGATTATGAGACAGGTGTGTAAAACACAGTAAATTATCATCTCTGTTGATAATCGTTCACCTGCTAAACAAATGCTGGAATGGCATTGCTCTGCAGTTTAGCAGCTAGGAGAAATCTTTGTTATATCTGCTAGGATAACAATAAGTTTAACATCATCTTTTGAGCATCAGTTAATGCTTTTATGGTCAGAAGTCAGAGAGATCCAGTAGGAATGTCCTACATGTGTCTTTGAATGCTTCTCTCTGTAATAAAGCTGTGGCACGTCTTGGTACCTCGACCTTTATCATCTGGAGATGTTTGAGGTGGCCTCAGGGCTGCTAATGTTGCAGCCAACACGTCGTTGAGTGGATCAGATCATCGAGGCTGTGAAGAGGCCTCATGAAAGTTTCAGCATGGCCGTTGTGTGCTTTGACTTGGTGCCTGTGAGTTTTTGTTTCAGCTGAGAGCATTTTCATAATTCAGTCATTCATTTCGTCTGCATTTTTCATGCAAGGGAATTGTTCATGGCCAAGAGAAAAGAGACCGGGAATGATTATAATATACACAACATAAAGTAAATCTGAATGTGTAGCAGCTGATGCATAATTCAGCTTGCTACCATCATTCATTATTTTCCCCTCAAAGATGTAGGTCATTTGAGTACAATGCATTAAAATATTAACTGCTTTTCATTCCTGTACAGGGAGTGGCTGAATAAATAAAAACCTGCTGAATGATGGGACATATATTAATTATAATGGCATATTTTACTGTGCATCATTTTTCAGCACAACTGTTGGAGCTAGACCAGGGTTACTATGGTTAACTAAAACTAAAACTAAAACTTAGTTAATTAATTAAAACCATAAAAAATAAACAAATAAAATAAACCTTAACTGAAGTCAAATAAAATATATTAAAAAAAACATTGTGTGTGTATATATCTATATATAATTGTGTTTTTTATATTTGTAAATTTATATTTTTATATATTAATATATATATTTTTTTTTTATAAAATTTAAATTTATATTTTATTTTTTTCTAAAATGTTCACTAAAAATAACAATTTGAAAAAAAGTTATTAAAATAAATTAAATGTTAACTGAAGTAAAATAAAATATTAAAAACACTTGTGCGTGTGTGTGTATATACAGTATATAATATCATTTTTATTTTTATATTTTTTTATCAAATTTATATGTCCAAAAACACCCAACAAAACTGCTAAAATTTTCACTAAAAATAACATTTAGAAAAATGCTACTTAAAATAAAATAAACGTTAACTGAAATAAAATCGTATTTCGACTGAAATGTTTCCCTTGATGTAATAAAATAACTAAAACTAAAACTGAAGAAGAAATTAAAAACTCTACTATAAAAATTACAATATGTATAATATAAAAATATACAATGAGTTTAACCCTTTAACTGTCACTCATTTAACAACAAACAGTGGTAAAATATCTAGTCTCCAGCCTTTCCAACGATATATAGTTTGTCATGATTAGATTAGGATTTAATTGTAATATAGTGAAGTAAACCCACAGAGGGGACGGGTGAAAGTTAAAGGGTTAAATATACAATGATGTTTTCAGTTCAGTTAATTTGTATATATATATATATATACAGTGTTGGGGAAAGGTACTTTTAAAAGTAATGCATTACGTTTGTGATTTTTTTGTTTTTTGTGAGTGAGATGAATTAATGCATATTCATATTTATTTTAGAACTACAGTAACATCGGATTTCTCTCAACATGGGGACAGGAGAGCCGTCAATCAGTAAATTGGAAAAAAAAGTAACTTCCGTTACTTATTTGAAAACGTAACTCAGATATTCTCTTGTAAATTAAAAAGTAATGCATTACTTTACTAGTTACTTGAAAAAAGTAATCTGATTACGTAACTCGCGTTACTTGTAATGCGTTACCCCCAACACTATATATATATATATTAAACTCTATGTAACTGCAAATGAAATGAAAATCAGAAAAAAATGATTGAAAATATTAATAAAACCTATAATAGTATCTCAGTGATACTAAAATAACAGTGAACTTGCAAATAACAAACTTTTGCAATTAAATTGTTGTCAAAATCTACTACATTTGCAAAAATGTATGTGTTATACAGCATACGTGTCTGCCGCAGTCATTCTGGCCCAATACATTACGAACATGGTGACTTAGTGTCTCTTAGAACAATTACTTTTAACTGTGACTTCATCTCGATCTGGACTTGTCCTTGACTCCTTTTATAAGAATAAAAGAGCGTCTGTGGCACACAGCAGCGCTCGGGGCCTGTTATTACTTAAATAAATGAAGGGGTAATCATGGGTCAGTCGACTGCAGTGAAACTAGACTGAGAAACTGGGGACTCGCGGTTGTAATGACAACAGGACGTATGCTTACAATACGTGATTTCTTTGGCATTGTATGCGTAGAGTTTGTCTGTGTTTTCAATAGCATACATGCTACTCTTGCTGTTTATGCAGGCTGTGCACAGTGTGTGGATTTGATGTATGCATTAATTACTGTAATGACTGTATCACACATACTCTAAATCACACTTTCTATTGTTTTGTTCTTTACTCATTATTTGATTGGACAGTTTTGCGCATGAATGGATTAAAAATGCAAATGTTCAACCTTTTATTTCTGAGATGATAGCTGTGTGGTTTATTCAATCTGAAACTATCAAAAGCAAGAATCGCAACTTGTCAAATGTATTGCATTTTTGATTCAGCATATATTTGACTTTATTTACATTTATGTGTTCTTCTTGTAGGTCTTTTCCCTGGAAAGACCCATTTATTCTAGTGAATCAGTTTATGCAAATAGTTCATTTAAATGAACAGAATCAAAATAATGATTCACTGATGCATTTTGATTCTTATGGTCTGGTTTCTTTTGATTCTTCTGGTCTATATGCTTCTTTTTTCTATTTGTTTTTGTTTTACATTTTACAGTATATTCATATGAAAACAGTTATTTAAAATTTTAATAATATTTCACAATTTTACAGTTTTTACTGTATTTTTAATCAAATAAATGCAGCCTTGGTGAGCTGAAGAGACTTCTTTCAAAATAGAATAAATATGATATATTTCTATATTATGCATTGCTTCTTTAAACCGCTTCAGTTAGCAACTTTTTGTTAGTAACTTAACTTACTGAAAAGAGTAGCTTTACTATAGTTTAACTAAATAGTGAGTAGTTTGTTGTTTGACTGTTTACATAGTCAATACACAAATTTTCCATTCCCAGTATTTCACTGGATTCAAATCTGTGTTTTTAGAGAGAGAATTAAAAGGAAGACAGTACATGGTGTTGTGTGTGCATCTGTCGTGCGCGTGTGTGTGTGTGTGTGCGACCCTTCACGTCTGTTTAATATCTCTCTCATTGCTTATCTCTAATGAGCTCTTAAAAAGCCATTTGAAGATGAATACGTCTGCTCTAATGTGACTCTGATAAGATACAAGAGATAGGCTTTCATAAAGAGACGACAGCAGAGGCTGAGCAATTAGTCCAAATGGAAAGTTTTTAGAAAGCAGCAGATGCGGGCTGATACGAGCCGGTCCTCAGATGCCCTCTTTTCTTCACATTCGGAAAATACAAACAGCCAGTAGCTTCTGTCTTTATCTGCGAGAAAGCCATCTGTCCAAACCTCTCGTGTCACCGTGTTCATTACAATTTAACAGCACTGATTAAACAAGTGTTTGGATGCACTCGAGGACGTCCACAATAATGGAACAGTGCAATTAGTGCTTGCGTTTGTGCTGCAGATATGAATGATTGTGCAAATCATGCGTCTTGTTGAGGAGAGCTGCTGCTTTAAGTGATCAGACATGCAGTTGTCACCTGCTGGATGATTAAGATGAAAAGATCTGTTTCAAGTAAATGCTGTTCTTTTGAACTTTTTATTCATCAAAGAATCCTGAAAAATAAACTGTATCACAGTTTCCACAAAAGTTTGTTTTGTCAGCTCAACTGTTTTCAACATTGATAATAATCAGAAATGTTTCTTGAGCAGCAAATCAGCATATGAGAATGATTTCTGAAGTTCATGTGACACTGAAGACTGGAGTAATGATGCTGAAAATTCAGCTGCGCATCACAGAAATAAATGCATTTTAACATACATTCTCATGGAGAACAGCTATTTTAAATTGTAATAAAATTACACAAATGTACTGCTTTTGCAGTATTTTTAATCAAATAAATGCAGCCGTGTTGGGCATAATAGAAATATTTGAAAAATAAAAAAAATATATATATAAAAATAAAACAAATAATGAGATAAATAAAAACGATAAAGTCAGCTCTTTTAAACTGCAATATTTAGTAATCAAAAGTTTGTACCTTTTTGAGCATTATACATTCATATGTAATATCCATATATATATATAAAGCGTATGAAGCGTAATAAATAAATTAAGCGTTTATTTGCAAAGGCAGATAACTCCGTTTTGTTACATTTTCAAAAATCATGTTTTTTATTATGTAATCATGTTTTTATTGTGTTTTATTGTGTTAGTTAGCTGCAATTTTTAGTTATTTTGAACCCAATCTAAATAACTCAACTGCAGTTTGATTGAGATTAATTGCAATGCACAATGAAAAAACATAATTTTTTATCTGTTTTTGCAAATTAACTCTTCATACACACATATATATATATATATTCTGATCTTCCATCTGCATGCATTTTATAACCCTGTACTCTTCCTGTGACACCTATTGACTCATTTTCAGGACAAACATCTCAGTCTTCCCCGTCTCAAGCGCTTGTGAAAGGAGCAGGTTGTGTGGGGTTGAGGTTGGAGTGCTGTGTGAGATGTGTATTTGCATGATTTACTCCATTGTAATTATCTGAAGGGGAAAGCGGCTTTTCCGGTGCTGAGTAATGAATATGTTGTTTTATCATCAACAGCCTCCATCAGTGTGATGAGAAAGAAATTACTATTATTTTGTCGGCTGTTTTTCAAAGGGGGCAATATAAGCAGCATCTAAATCAATCTACTTTAATAAAACGTTTGATTATATAGCCAGATGACCCAAGGATACAATTAATTAGCCTTTGCAAATGGCAAAATTTTCAATTTGAAAGTAAAAAGAAATGCTTTAAAGGCTTGGAGAGCTTCCTCTAAGACCTCAATAGATTGGGTGTACCTCAATCTATTGCTCAAATTTCTCACTTAAAGAGACAGTTTGCCAATATTTTTTTGTGAGTATTTATTGATTTATTCTGTAACTAATTTTTGATTCAATTTCACTTAAAACGAAGTATTTTCTTCTTTCTATGTATGTATGTATTTATTTATTTATTTTATTTATTTATTTATTTATTTATTTGTTTGTGTGTCTACCACTATTTGGTCATTTCAGCTTATTTGTGAAGTAATATTTTGTCAGTATTTATTCATTTATTTAGTTATTGTTTTAAG
>NW_015557124.1:1002249-1003091 GCF_001515605.1 Sinocyclocheilus anshuiensis | reverse complement strand
TTAGAGAAGAAAGCAAGCCATAAATCGTACAGTATTGGTAAATGACATAATTAAAATTTTTCTTTGAACTATTCCTTTAATGTTGTGAGAAGCATTTCATGGAAAATGAAAGATGACAAGTCACATTAAAATCATTCTCCGAATCCAAATGTCCTTCGTTTGAGGACAAACAATCAGCAAGAGTCTGTTAAAAAGAATCAGCACCTTGGGTCGTGAACACTTGAACTGCAGTATGTAGTCTTGAAAGACAAGCCGGTCTGTATC
The DNA here is from genome assembly GCF_001515605.1 of Sinocyclocheilus anshuiensis. Taxonomy (NCBI): domain Eukaryota; kingdom Metazoa; phylum Chordata; class Actinopteri; order Cypriniformes; family Cyprinidae; genus Sinocyclocheilus; species Sinocyclocheilus anshuiensis. Next base: position 1,002,827 of record NW_015557124.1, on the reverse strand, counting down.
CGTCTGAGCAGACGCTGCGCTGTCTGCATCACATAATTTGATATCCACTCCATTTGAGAACAAGGTGAGAAAATGGTCTTGGGAGAGTCCCACTGGCGTAACAAGCATTTCTGAAGGCTGCGTTTTTGTTTGGTAATTTAATACATGGACTGAGAAAAATGTTTAATTTGTATGCTTAAGATGTGGTAAATCCTAAAATAAAATACAAATAAATAAAATAAATAAAAACTCAGTTTTATCCAAATAGACTTACAGTTTATTCATGATATGCTTTTTTTCATGGATTACCTGGGAATCAAACTTTTTTTCATAAAATTTTTGTTATTATTATATATATATATATTTGTTGTTGTTGTTGTTGTTACTGCTGGACAAAAATTATTAATTTTTCTTTTATGCCAAAAATCGTTAGGATATTAAGTATAATCATGTTCCATGAAGATATCTAGTAAATGTCCTGCCATAAATATATCAAAACTTAATTTTTGATTTGTAATACACATTGTTAAGAACTTCTTTTGGACAACTTTAAAGGCGATTTTCTCAATATTTAGATTTTTTCTGAGCACCCTCAGATT
>NW_015557124.1:987686-1002102 GCF_001515605.1 Sinocyclocheilus anshuiensis | reverse complement strand
TGATTTGTTTTGCACCCTCAGATTCCAGATTTTCAAATAGTTGTATCTCGGCCAACTATTGTCCTATCATAACAAACCATACATCAATGAAAAGCTTATTTCCTAAATCTCTATTTTACCCTTATGACTGGTTTTGTGGTCCAGGGTCACATATAAATATATCTTATGTATGCATCTATAATGAATTTTATTTGTGTTTCTCTCTATTTCAGAGTTCTTTCTGGAGTTGCTGGACAACTCGGAAAAGTCGCTGAATGACATGTTTGTGCGCACATACGGCAAACTGTACACGCACAACTCGGAGATGTTCGAGGATCTGTTCTCTGAGCTCAAGCGTTACTACACCGGCGGAAATGTCAACCTGGAGGAAGTGCTGAACGACTTCTGGTCCAGACTTCTGGAGCGCATGTTCCAGCTGCTCAACTCTCAGTACACCTTCACAGACGACTATCTGGAGTGCATCAGCAAATACACCGACCAGTTAAAGCCCTTCGGAGACGTGCCGCGCAAGCTCAAGGCTCAGGTCACTAAGGCCTTCATTGCGGCTCGCTCGTTCGTTCAAGGACTCATGGTGGGTCGGGAAGTGGCCTATATATATTTAAACGCAAATATTGTATTATATTATATCATCAGCATTATTATTATTATTATTATTATTATACATTTAAATGTGTAAATATTTATTTTGATATAATTTGGGATTTTTTTTTGTCAAGCACACTTTATTTTTTGTATAAACGCATAATTTAGTGAAGCCATTTATTATTATTATTATTAAAAATTGATATTTTTTATTATTGATATTTGTTATTTATTTAGATAGTTAGTTATTGTAAACTTGTATTAGTCTTTTACACTTTGTATAAACACCATGTATATTTTGTAGAAGCTGTTATTTTGTATGTATTTTTCTGAAGGTCACTAGGTTGCATGTTTACATGAGTGTTAATGCGTCTTAACAGCACAGAAGCGCTTTGATGTGACAGCCGCGCGCTGGACAGGTTATGACATCCGTGATGAGAGATGCCCTGCGGAGCCACGGACGTTTTTCTGAAGGGAAGATAAAAGCGATCGACTGGCAGCCGCAGCGGGCATCTCTGCCATCGCTCAGATCCGCCTTTGATAGCTCGTCTCAATCACATTTTCCGCTGGATGTTTATGCTGTTTAATGGCTTACTGGATGATTAGAATAATTATTGATAGATTTGCTGCAGAAGAAGTCCAGAGAATGTAGTGAGGCAGCCAGGCCTGGCCTGTTTTACGGGCTTTTGCTGAGCTAATATGTAGATAAGCTGCTTTTGTATTTGTGTTCGTCTGTGATGGCAGAGGTATTGAGGAATGACTGTTGTTTTTGTGCGTTATAAGGACCTCTGTGACGTTCAGCATGAGAGATGAGCACATCTGTCGCAGATCACCGTTCACCTTAAGCTAGGGTTAAGGGCTGAGCAATATATAGCAAATTATATACAGGTTTCTGGCATGAAACTCTAGATGGCGCAATCCAATAGGTCTAACTCAATCTGACGTAATGACATCATTATCACATGGCACAGCTGATTGGTTATCTCCTGTATCGGTAGCCAATGAGCTCGCTGCTCAACATTCAAATATATGACTAGTGCTTGCCGTAGCAGTTGCAGCTTGCTGCAGAAACCCTCCAGCTTCCCCAGCTCCACCTGTATAGATCTGCTACGAGGTGATTCATGTACGCTATATGGGGTTATTTCATGTATGTTATATTTGCAGCAGCAATATTTCTTACATGCTCACAGCAGCATGTTGTGGATGTATTGGCAGTAGCAAGTCTCGGTGTGTGTGTGTACCTGGTTAGGACCTTGTGGGGACATTTGGTTCCCATAATGTAGGGAATTCCAGGGGGTCATTTTTTTGGTTTTGAAAATGTAAATGCAGGACGTTTTGTGTGAGGGGTAGGGTTATGGTGAAGGGGTTGGAAAATAACAAAAAAAAAAAAAAGGAAACTCAGCTTGAACCACAAAAACAGGATATTTTTAAATAAATAAATACACAATTAAATAACTAAATAAATGAGTACATATTTAAAAAAAAAATATTATAATAATTGAGATGTGATTTTCATATATATATATATATATATATATATATATATATATATGTGTGTGATAGTATTGCCCAGCCCAATCTCCAACAGGTTTATCTCTTTCTCTCTTTTATTAATTTCCTGTACTTTTAATTAACATCATAGTTCACATTTACGTTTACATTTATGCATTTAGCAGATGCTTTTATCGAAAGTGATTTGCATTAAAGGAACATTAGCCATTTGTGTTTTGTTTGTATGCATCAGACAATCGTCTGTGAACAGCTCTGAATGGCTAAAGACGTGCCTGATTTGCAGCAGCTACTTTAAAGCTGCTTTAACAACTACATAGGGATAGAAAAGACATAGATATGGTCCACATAAATGTTTGAATTGTTCTGTTTTTTTTACTTTGACAAAGTTCACATGATTATGATTGAGCAGGATTATTCTTAGCCAATCAGGCCGTATTGTTTGTAATGGCACGTCTGTCCAATCCACAGCAGTAGGGAGAACTGCAAATATATTTATTGGGTAATAACATATAATTGTCATTAGGAGAAGTGTTCTTGAGAAATGCTTACTGAGACCCCAGATTCTTGAAACAAAGAGTCTATAATTACTCTGTTGGACTCTGCAAATGTCTGCTATTAACAAAATGCATATTAGCAGAAGTTAATTTTCACCAAAATTGCACTAATCCTCAAATTTACCTTTAAATGTTTTAGCAGTGTATGCAAAAGTAATGATATGATAAGACATTTTCCTTTTAGTAAACTTCAAAAAAAAAAAAGTAGGTTTTGAAAGTAAGTTCACTAAAGGACATTGCCATCGAAATGAAAGTTGAAACTAATGCACACACTTTTAATCAACTCTGATTATTTTTGTATATATAATTCATATTGCACGTACAGTTTCAATGCCAATATCAAAGCAGGAGTCTCTCTGTCACGGAACTGCTCCTGTGTAGGAGTGCGGAACAAAGGAGCGAGGAGACGTAGGAGAATTTTACTAATTTTAATAATCAGAAGTAAACAGAAAAACACACGTAGCAAGGTTGACATGAACAATTCCAGACAAGGGAGAGCAGAACGGGCTCAAACTCAAATAGGGCAGATAACGAGGGGCAGACAGGTGATGAGGATAACTAATAACAAGGAACAGGTGATTACTAATAATGGGAAAAGGAACTGGAAGGACCAAATAAAGACAAACAGGAACACACACGTGACACTCTCAGAGAGAAGAAAGGCAAAGAGAAACAAGGACAAAATCACCTTGACCCCTCATTCACCCTTTTACACAAACATGCCACGAATGTCTGCATTCCTGTAAAACTGAACTGAATGCATGGCTTAATGGATGCATTTTACTTATTTATTATTTGTTTGTTTTGTACATATTTTATTGATATTTTTTTTTTGTTTTTTTTGCTTGTGTAAACTTTTGTGAGTGTTGATTTTAGTGTTCATTGATATTGATTATTTATTGATTTGTTAATAAAAAACGAAAACAGACAGACAGATAGACAGACAGATAGATAGATAGATAGATAGATAGATAGATAGATAGATAGATAGATAGATAGATAGATAGATAGATAGATAGATAGATAGATAGATAGATAGATAGATAGATAGATAGATAGATAGATAGATAGATAGATAGATAGATAGATAGATAGATAGATAGATAGATAGATAGATAGATAGATAGATAGATAGATAGATAGATAGATAGATAGATAGATAGATAGATAGATAGATAGATAGATAGATAGATAGATAGATAGATAGATAGATAGATAGATAGATAGATAGATAGATAGATAGATAGATAGATAGATAGATAGATTGATAGATAGATTTGTATACATACACACACACTGTATTTCCAAGCCCCATCTCAAATACTCTTTTTAGTTATGACTGGCAGGTTTAACTCTCTTGCAGTAAAAAAAAAAAAAGGTATCATTTTAATATAACATGCCAGTAATTTAAGCTTTCTAAATTATGATGTAAATTGTAAATCCATTTAATCATCAGGGTTTCATAAAGATGTTTTTTTTTTTTAAGTATACAGATGTCTAAAACCAATAATACATTTTTCTAGCTACAATAAATAAATAAATCAAAAGCTTTTTAAGTAAATTAAATGGTGTTCAAAGAAATTCAGTTTGCATCCAATCTTAAGGTACACATGAGTATATTTCTCCAGGATGCTGCAGGATGACAGACTCATATGTGAGTGTCTCTGTGCTCTCCATCACGCAGCATCACTAATGGCTGTGTTTTGATTCTCTGTGTGTTGTGTGCTAATGGACCAGGCCTGTTTTCACAGGACTCTGACCTGTACGGGGCAGGGATATCACTGACCCGATGTAGGAAACATGAAGAGAAACACGCTAAAATGTTGTCTTCATGCACGAACGCGCTCATATACCTAGCCTGATACTGTGGTTATTTTGACATTTCATTTGTAGCTCGGTTTTGCTTTGAAAAACAAGCTGTTTGTGCTTTGCTACTAATTTAAAGAACTCAATGCTCTTGCTGTTCAGATCACTAATGGTTTGTCATTAGACAGATTTCATTTTGCAATTGGATTTTTTTAAATTGTGCAAATAAACTGAAAAATAAAGGAGATAAATAAAAGGTTACAGTTTATTTTAACTTGAATAAAAAAAGTCATTAGCAAATTATTCCTTTATTGTTCCTAACAGATGAGAAGTTCATATATGTTCAAATATTAATATCTCTGAAAATAGGTTAAATACTTTTTATGTTTGAAATGTCATTCCTATTATTATATTATATTATATTATATTATATTATATTATATTATATTATATTATATTATATTATAATGCAATATAGTATAATATAATTACACTTTATTTTAACTAATAAGTAAGTCATTATCAAATATATAATACACAAAATATTAAAAGTTCATGTACTTTCAAATGTTAATGTCTATGAATTATTGAATATGAATGATTTATAATATAATAATATATAAAATACATAATTATTTACATTTATAACAGAAGTTGTTTTCATCCAATTGGAGCAACTGTTCTTATGTTTCTTGTTTTTAAGTATGTGTATTTTTAATGTCAGTGTGCAGAAATCATCTGAGACACACTGGTCTGCTCGGGAATAAACAGCTCCTATTACATATTTGGGATTAATTGCAATCTGAGGCCTCATTGCTGTTTTCCGTGAAAGAAGATTTTCCAAAAGAATATTTAGCAGATTATTATTATTATTATTTTTTCCAGAGATTTGAGGATAAAGTTATTTAAACTGCTGCAAAACAGCATTAGAGTATTTAGAGGTGTGTGTGGTATCTGATTTAAAGGAATAGTTCACCAAAAAATGAAAATGGAAATTTGCTGAAAATGTACTCTCAGGTTATCCAAGAAGTAGATGGGTTTGTTTCTTCATCAGATTTGGAGAAATGTAGCATTGCATCACTTGCTCACCAATGGACCCTCTGCAGTGAATGGGTGCCGTCAGAATGAGAGTCCAAACAGCTGATAAAAACATCACAATAATGAATGCAAATAATTTTCACCAGGATATTGTATTTTGAAGAGTCCAAAGAGAGCTTTGATTTTTTTTACAGACATAAATCCTGATCCTAATAAGAGCCTAAGCAAATCACTGTTCAGTGTAAACATGTTAGAAATATAAGTTGCATAGCTGCATTTAAAAATAATGCGAGCTTGGCCTTAAAGCGAACTTTGGAAGTTCTCCATGCTTTATCAGGCCTTTTCGTTAAAAAAGAAACTCTTTTCTTACAGTTGGGAGGATAGAGTTGCCTGGTTCAATAGGATCAGTAGCCTGTCTGTCTGCTGAACAGACGTCTGTTAGTGTCTCATTGATGGTTTCTCATGGGAACGCCACCGATTTTCAAGTGCACATACTCTTTTTGTTTGAGAGCTGAGCTCACCACATTGTTTACAAGAAGGCCACATTCTGTAAAAACAGCAATACTTCAAGTCTTTGTGAAAGAGTTTACCTGAAATGACATGACTAAATGCAAATTTTTGCATGAACTATTTAGCTGCATAAGGATACCTCCTTCACCGATTGACACTGTCATTTTAGTATTGAGATACTATTATAGTTTTTAATTCATATTTTTAATCAGATTTTATTTTTATATTAGTTTTATTCGTTTTTATATTAGTTTTTATTTTAATAATTGTTAGAATTATAGTAAAAAAAAATACAACACAATGTATTGTATTTATATGAAAGAATTTCCAAAGTGATTATTTACAGGTGCTTTACAGGTATATTTTACATTTTGTACTAGGTGTAATAGGTACTTTGTACTTTGTAATAGGTGTTTTTTTAAGTTATTATTATTATTCATTAAATAAATAAATACATACAATGAGAAATGTCACCAATTAGCTAAACTAAAAGTTTTACTACTCAGGGAACCATGGTTACATAAGTAACCTGAGACGTTTTCTTTTAACATATTTTTATCTTAAGTTTTTAACGTTTTTAAACATTAAAACATAATTTAATGTTTAAAAAAATTAGAAATGTTTCCTTGTCAACTAGCTGAAATAATAATATTAATAAAGTTAAAATTGTATTTTATTATTATTATTATCCCCCCCCCACTTATTTCAACAAATGTATTACTTCTTTAGTTGCATAAAAACACCTCATTCTGTCATAATGATGTTTTGAGTGTTAATTTAGTATCATTGAGATACTTTTATAGTTTCTATTAATATTTTGAATATTTTTTTTTATTATATTGAATATGTTTTTTTCAATATATTGAATATGTTTTTTTTATGTCTGTATTTTAATTACATTTTATATCAGTTTTAGTTATTTATACACAAAGTTAAACTAAATTTAAGTGAGAAATGTTGCCAACTGGCTGAGGAAAAAAAACCAAAATTTATTCTGTTAATATTCATTCATTCATTCATTCATTCATTCATTCATTCATTCATTCATTCATTCATTCATTCATTTATGTATTTGTGTTTTTATTTATTTACTTACTTACCTACGATAGTATAATTTACCTGAAATGATGTAACTAAATGCTATTTTTTGCTGGTCTTGGCAGGATTATTTTATGATTATAAAGATACTGTTATAGTTTTATTAATCTTTTGAATAAGTGTTGTATTCTATTTTAATTTTAATTTTAGTTTAAGTTTTAGTAATTTTTTGTGTTTTTGTACTTTGTATTATTTTTGTCAATATTTTTATTAATTTGTATTTCAGTTTTATTTATTTTACTACAAGTTAAACTAAACATTTTTCTAATAAGATTTATTAGATTTTATTTATGTATTTATGAAAATAGTTTTTTTTTTATGGTTTTAGTTTTAGTTAGCTATAATAACCCTGCGTCTGTATTTAGTACGTCTGTGTGCATGTGTGTGGTTGGTGTTCTCAGTGTGGTAATTGAGCATCAAAGCTGTCAGAGGCCGTGTTGTGACATTATGTGGGTGCGTTCCTGCCGCCCGCCGTGTCCCTGACGACCCCTGACATTTGAGACGCGGCTGAAGTGCAGACTCTGTCAAGTGCGGCACCTTTCATCAGCGAGCAGGCGGGTGGCCCAAGGGTGTAAATCTAACACCGTATGACACTCCGGCCTGAGCCTGAGGAGTTGGCCCGGGGGTGAAGGGGACCGCCGGAGATCAGGTAGACAGATGCCCGGTGCACGGCTCTGGTATTTTCCTTTTAGTCAGCCAGCGTATGTCGGGGTTCATCAAAAAAGCAATCGTCTGAAGCAGTCACATGGAGGTGCGGGAGGATCTGATGGGTAGGAATGATAAAAGATAAAACACGGCCCTTCACCTTCACGGCCGCAGATAGCCGGTTCGCCGAGGACGCTTGGGGTGACTTTTTCCGCCTGTCCTACCTGACTGTTAAGAAGGGCCTTTTGACTTTACAATAAGTGACACTGGACCAGCCTCGCTGGGACTGTCTTTCTCCTCGGCTTTTCATTTTAAAATCCAGCCAGCTGTGTGTCCTTCCTGAGCGGAAAGAGCCTTTGAAAGTGCACAGATGTAAAGTGAAGCAACGGGCCCCATTACACATACAAAACAGCCACAAAGTTCAAAAGTGAGCACAGCGGGGAATAGCAGAAACACACTGGCTTGTAAAAGTAGGCACAAAAGAAAATAGAAAATTAGTAAAAAAGTTAAATTTTATTTTATTTTATTTTATTTTATTTTATTTTATTTTATTTTATTTTATTTTATTTTATTTTAGCTGTTTTCATTGCATATGCATGTCAAACAGCCCTTGCCGTTGTGTCGCTGGCAGTCACTGAACTGCTCTTTAGTTGACTGTTTGTATCTCTTTGATTCAATTTGCTGGTGTTAATGAGGGTCAAACTATTGTTCCTATGATGCTGTTTAAATAGTATAATGCAATGCCTCATAGTTACCATCTCCATTTTAATTACTCACCAAAGACTATTTTGACTTGCACTCAGCTCTTTCTGAGCATTAGAGTAATATTCTGGGTTATATACAAGTTAAAGAGAATTCCTCAGAAAATACTTTTGAATATGGAACCAGGAAATCTAAAATTACCCAATAGACAACAATAAGCACAACACAGAAACTGTTAACTTGTTTTTACATCTGAGTGTGTTTTTATTAATTTATTTATTGGTATTTACACTAACTTTAACATGTATTAAAATGTGAATATTCCTTTCATTTTTGAAATTACCTTGCAATAATACAACCACCAAAATGCTCTCACATAAAAGTGGCTTTGAACTCCTTCTCCTCTTGAATGTATTTTTCTGTGGATATAATTGGCTGTCTCTCACTATAATACAGCAGGGAACATTAGAAGTGTCTGTTTGTGATTTGCACTTTGGCAAGAAATTGGCTGAAAAGAGCATAGCAAGAAAGACTTTGTTACCTTCAGCAAAATTGTTCTCAATAATGTCTCGATAAAGCCTATTGTATAGTTGACGATAATGTCGCATTCACTAACCGTGTCTGAAGTGTTGCCTTGTCTGCTTATTAATATAGGTGTCTTTGAGCTTGTGTTTTTTCTTAACGTCATGGGTTTTGTTATTTTGCAATCTGAGATTGCGTGTATGTTATGTATGTTGTATGTATCATATTTAAGAGTTGAATGCACATGTACACCACCACAAAGTCGTTATTATGAGTGGGAAACATATATTTTTTTTTTACTTTTAACTTTAAGTTTCAGAGTTGTTTGTAAGTGAGAAAACATGTCAGACGCAGTGGATGTATTGATGGTAATATTGATTAATTTATATTGGTGGTAGTATTGATCAATAATAATAATAATAATAGCTTTATTATTATTTTAAGTTTATTATTATTCTTAAGTTTAAGATAGTACTGTACAATTAATAATGTATTTGAATAATATATTTTAATGATTATTGTTATTTTTAAGTTGCATGTGCAACATACAATAGTATTCTATAATTAATGTACTTTAGGAATGGAAATTACATATTTAGAGTTTTGATATTTGGGATATGGTCATTGCGCTACTTTGGGTACTACTTTAACCCCCCAACGCCCACACACTTTTGAAAACTAAAATATGGTCACCCTAATAAAAATCTCCGTCTTGCTCCGATCTATGTATTGAACGCATCTGTCATAATTATGACGTCCCAACCCGTTAATACAGTAGAAGTTACATCCTTGTAAAAGGCCTCAATCTGTCGTCCAAATTTCACAGCCTCAATATTGGCTCACACCCATGATCAGCAGCAGTGTCGTATAATCTTTATGAAAATTCAGATCTGCCGCCCGGACGAATCTGTGCCCTTGAAAGTTGTAGAGGAAGAGGAAGAATCTGATGAGCATCTGAGCACATAAAGAGTCAGTCGAGCGTGATCCACCGCAAATACAGCGACGGCACGCTTGTCGTTATTACCTGGCTCTCTCTCTCGTGTGTGTGTGTGTGTGTGTGATGTGCGGTACTGAGCTGATTGTTTTGGAGGCAGCGTCTCAGCTGGAAGGTTAAACTGTCACTGTACTCCCACTGGCTCTTGCTCGTCCTCAGATGCCGTTCAGTTCTGACTGAGCGTTAGAAATGTGCTGAAAGAAAGGCAAAGTTGGTGAATCTTGGTTTAGAGATCCATGTTTTGAGGCCCGTAACATACGCACAAATGCTGATGCTTTTAGCTGTGCAAGCTTTGTGACATTTGCAGCTAGTTACTTAATGTTAATATGGGATTATTTATATGCTTTTATAGTATTTATGCCAATATTTTGCAATAGGGTCTCATTTGATAACATTAGTTGCATTAAATAACAGGGGCAATGAGCAATATATTTTATGTTAGTGCAGAGTGCATTAATATTAATAGATTCAACTGATTTTAAAAATCTGTTAGTAAATATTAATATTAACCTTAACTAAGATGTTAATGCTGTATGTTAACAAACCTTAAACACTTAAAAGGTTATGAAACCTTTTAAATGTTACCCCATTTGAGATTTTTATTTGCACTTTTGATATGTGCTTTTGTAATTTTTATTTTTTTATTGTATTTTTTTTTTTATTTATATAGTCCAGTTGCTCATATAACGTTTCTAATTTTCATTTAGGTTTTTAGTCAAATTTGTACTCTAATATTTTAGCTTTATTTCAGTTTTAACAATGATTTAATAATTTTATTAAACTATAAAAATGTTTTAGCAAAGCTTTAGTTTTAGTGAAATTAAATAATAGTTATTAATGGCACGTACAAGGGATATCGTATATAACTAACTTAAAACAAAAACTAAAACAATACAAAAACATTTTAAACCTAAAGAATTAAACGTTCACTGAAATAATTTTCATATATATTCCTAAATAAATTAAATAAAACAAAGTCACTAAAACGTAATAATAAAATAAAAATAATAATGTAAAATATAAAAATAAAAAACAATTCAAAATATTTATTAAAACTATAATGGCATCTCAAGGACAATGAAATAACACAGACACAGTATGTGCAACAGTTGTGTTTGCATGTTTGCATTAAAATATGTTTTTGGCTCTTTTGTTTCAGTAAGAATATGAATGTTCATCTCCAGAGGAGGATTTTATTGCTCAAAGGTTGCTCTTTCAGAGATCTGCTCAGGAGGTCTTAATGGAGATTTTAAGTAGCCTATGTTTAATTTAAAGATCACCATCTCTCTGATGTTTCTTATAAAATGCCTTTAGAGAAATGCAGACACAAATGAGCTGACATACAGTAAGATTATAGAGTTATAAACTTAACTCTAGAGGAGACACATTTGAGTATTTTTTCTTTTCCTTTTTGCATGACACCTAGGAAACATAAGCAAACATTTCTGTTTGCTTTCCGTTTAAATTTCATAGTCATGTTGGACAGAAGTTGCAATGTTAAAAGATTTCTCTCTCTCCTGTTGAGTGTGACATTGTTCTGAATAATCATATGTTTCAGGAGTGTGATCATGCAGCAGGAGTGTAAGAAATCTTGTTGTGTGGGTTGCTTCTGTTGCCTGGGGCGTAAGCAAAGGTGCTCTTCAAGAGTTCAGTCAAGGTTGGTTTAGTTTGTGAAAGATGTGCTAAGTTGTGCTGGCATGTTAGTTTCAAATTTTTCCATCCATTCATTTTCCAAACCGCTCGTCCTGTGTGGAGTATAGTGGGAGTTTTAATATTTACTCGAATGAAGGTGAGGTCAACACACCCTTTGTTACCCCAAACTACATATAAAAGCTTTATCAGTGGCATAAAAGTAACCAATGCAGCTACGTAATCATTTGCTACTCGTTAACGGGTTAACGTCCCCTTTAAATAACATGACGCTCTGCCCTCTATGGTGCTGCTCCCATTAAGCGCTGTTGGAAGTGAATGAATTGATTCAGCATTTCGACACCTCCGTAAGAATGCATTTAACTCGACAAAGCGGTCTAATAAAGGATGTATTGATCTCGTGAATTAGCGAATTTTACTATACAAATATTTTTTAATTGGATGTTAAAGTTTATATGGGAATATTACATGATCCTTTAATAATGCATTGGCGCAAAAAACGCACACCTTTTGGACAAATCTGCCACAAATATTTGGACAAATGTGCCACAAAAGTGCCACAAATACTGCCTAAACAAAATACTGATTTTGTGCACTTTATTTACTGTACCAATATTTTAAATTGGCCTTTGAACTTAGCTTTATTGCATGGCAAAAAAAAGTGTTACCTTGCCAAAGCACTGACAGAGCCCACCGATCTAATGGCGTTGTTGAGCGCTCCAAATGCAAACTTTGCATGCAACAAGCAGGCAGCAATTGACAGCACTCTGATCTAGTGGCATACAGGCATCGTCAGATTGACAGTACTCTAGCCCAATAATGTTGGGGGATCCAGTGGGGGCAGCAGTCATATTTCAGGGTGACCATGCCACTCTTTGTGTCAACCCTGCTACAAGTGCCAGTATGTGCGCTCATTGGCACTCCTTCAGCTGGTGGCGCCCTAGGCGACCGCCTAGCTCGCCTATGCCTAGAAACGGCCCTGCATGTAAGAGTATTTGTTTTGTAGAATGTGTATCCTGCACTACTGGATTCACATTTCCTCTTTACCCACTTTTTTAGCTGTCTTTCTAGGTGGCAGATGGCGTGTTGACTTTTGCCGTGTTAGTTCACTGGCAGTGCCAATGAGGCTAATGATGCTGGCCGGACATGCCTAATGTCCGAGAGAAAGGCCATGCAATGCTGGCATGAGCGCTAATGTAAATCTGTAGAGAGACTGAGCTTTATTTGGATTAGTAGCACAGTGTGCAAATCTAGTTTGTGTCATCGCCAGCAGTTTTCTGCACTTGCATTCCATACGAGCTTTTGTGAAATAAACAACGATTACCGGAGCGCTGGAGGGATGATGTGTTTTTGTAAACCAACCTGTAAGTTCACATCACTCTGATTCCCTCAAAAACACCGTAGGATTTTTCCATTGGCTTTTGAATTATTGCAGAAAATGAGTTCTGTGACTGACAAAATTATGATTCATGCATGGTTTGCTTTACAAGATAACCTTCACAAAGTAAAAGTAAAAAAAAAAAGTTACACTATAAATGAAACTACATCATGGTCACATGAAGCTTCTTCTGAAGCATGAAGTCGCTCTTTCAATTTAAGAAAAAATAAAAAAATAAAATAAAATCTATGAAAGATTGAGTTATATTTGTTTGCATAAGTTGGTTATAAACGCAACGAGGCTGTGAAAGCAACTACTAATGAGTTTACTGGTTCAGCATGAAAAGCTATATTATATACACACACTATACAATTGTAATTAAAATTGAAATTAAAATTCCAAGTAAAATTCCAATTCTGATTTCTCATTTGATTAGTTTAAGTAAATAACTAATAATAATAATAATAATAATAATAATAATAATAATAATAACTTTAGACATTTAAATAAAAAAAATTACTAAAACTTTAACTGAAATTAAAATCAAAACAAAAATAGAAAAATAAAACACTAATTCACCGTATTAACAAACTATACAGTGCCATGTAAAAGGTTTTTACCCCTTTCTGTTTTTTTTTTGCATATTTGTCACACTTAAATGATTCAGATCAAACAGATTTTAATATTACACAAAGATAATGCAAGTAAATACAAAATGCAGTTTTTGAAATAATGATTTCATTTATTAAGGGAAAAAAGCTGTCAAAACCTGCCTGGCCTTACGTGAAAAAGTAATTGCCCGCTAAATCTAATAAGTGGTTGTGCTACCCTTTGCAGCAACAACTGCAATCAAGCGTTTGCGATAACTGGCAATGAGTCTTTCACATCACTGTAGAGGAATTCTGGCCCACTCTTCTTTGCAGAATTGTTTTAATTCAGCCACATTGGAGGGCTTTCGAGCATGAATGGACCGTTAAAGGTCATGCCACAGCATCTCAATCGGATTCAAGTCCGGACTTTGACTTGGCCACTCCGAAACCTTCATTTTGTTTTTCTTGAGCCATTCAGAGGTGGACTTGCTGGTGTGTTTGGGATCATTGTCCTGCTGCATAACCCAAGTGCGCTTGAACTTGAGGTCACAAACTGACAGCCGGACATTCTCCTTCAGGATTTTCTGATAGAGAGCAGAATTCATGGTTTCATCAATTATGGCAATTCATCCAGGTCCTGAAGCTGCAAAGCAGCCCCAGATCATCACACTACCACCACCATGTTTGACTGTTGGTATGACGTTCTTTTTATGAAATGCTGTGCTGGTTTTATGCCAGATGTAATGGGACACACACCTTCCAAAAAGTTCAATTTTTGTCTCATCAGTCCACAGAATATTTGCCCAAAAGTCTTGGGGATAATCAAGATATTTTT